>NC_092705.1:3302452-3438224 GCF_964275005.1 Diadema setosum
TCCATACATAAGCAATATTTTCACTTTGTAAACCTAAACTTTGAAAATAACTAAGTGGTCTTATGGATTATTTATCAAATAATTGTTCTAAGTGATAAACCTTCCGCTCATATAAATCTGCATTAAATATCATTTTCCCTCTCAATAAAAAATCTTTATTATTAAATATAATTGGATTAATTTTCCCTTCTTCAAAACTTCTGCAGTTATATAAGTCTTCCCAGGCAGCTAACATTTCTAAATAAAACAATGGTGCCTTAAGAGAAAGTTTTTTAGTCTCATAATTGCAAAGAAATAAAATTCTACCTCCTACAGCTTTAAAACTGTGATCAAAGTATACTTTCCAACTCATATTTCGTTCTCCATACAAAAGTCTTTTTACCCACATCACTCTCTGAGTTTTCAGAAACAATTCAAAATTCATCATTACTCAATCCACCATCCTTGTAATCCTGATATACAATGGCTCGTTTGACGCGATCCTTGCCCTTCCACACAAAATCAAAGCAACTTTTTTGAATTTCATCAAATAACCATTTTGGAACAACAGAGGATGACGCCACATAAATCAATTTAGATAAAGCACAAGTTTTAAGTAAGTGAATTTTCCCCATGATGGTGAGATCTCTTTGCTTCCACCAACCTAAAAGTCTTTTAATTTTACTTAATATTTCTTTATAATTAACTTCCTCCATTTTCTTCCTTTCTAAAGCAAATGTAATCTCTAAAATCTTAATTTCTGTAACTATACTTCCAAACTGAAATTGTGCTACATTCTCTTCATCCTTACCAATAATCAAAACCTTCGTTTTATCCATATTAACCCTTAAACCACTGACTTCCGAAAAAATCTGAAATAAGTTTTGTAGTAACCTAACTGACTCTTTATCTCTTATAAAAATTGTCATATCATCGGCATACAGTATCTGCTTTACTTCAAAATCACCAAGATCAATCCCTCTCAAAGTAGTCTCATTTCTCAAAGCATGTGCCAAAATTTCAATAACTACTAAAAATAAATAAGGTGATAATGGGTCACCCTGACGCACACCCCGTTCTATTCTAAAATAACCGGTTGAAAACCCCTCATTCATTAAACAGCTGCTAATATCAGTATAACATGTCTTTATCCAAGAACAAAAAGAAGGGCCAAATCCAAAATTTTTCAAAACGGTTAATAAAAACGAATGAGATACCGAGTCAAAGGCCTTCTCAAAATCAACAGCTATTAAATAACAACCTATATTATATGACAGACAGTGAAAACTCATATCATCTATTAATCGAATTGCTTCCCCAATATTTCTGTTTTCCATGTATCCCACTTGATCCATGTGTATTATCTCACTCAAAACTTGTTTCATTCTCTTCGCCAAAACCTTTGAAAGAATTTTATAATCCACATTCAAAAGTGTAATCGGTCTATAATTCTTAATATAAAGAGGATCTTTACCATCTTTTTCTATTAATGTAATGGTCCCTTGCTTCTGTGATACTGATAAATTACCCCTATCATACGCTTCATTCAATACTTCAACTAAATGCCTGCCTAAATATGGCCAAAAAATGATATAGAATTCCACCGAAAGCCCATCATTACCTGGAGCTTTATTATTTTTCATTTCTTTTAAAATTTCATAACATTCATCTATAGTAATCTTTCCTTCACAAAATTGTTGACTTTCCTCACTTAACTTTGGAATACTTTTGAAAAAAAAAACAACTTTCATTTAAAACCTCTTTTACTGCACCCCTCTTCTTTGAATATAATATTTTATAAAAATTTCGAATTAATTTCAAAATTTCATTTCTATCTTTTATAACAGAATTATCTCACTATATAATTCATATATTATAGTTTTCTTTTTATTTGATTTTAATAATTGTTCAAAATATTCTTTCAAAATTGTTCAAAATACACACACACATGCACACACACACACACGCACGAACCCACTTTTGGTATAAACATAATTATACGCAGATCTCTTACATACACACTCTTACACAAACGAATTCCGCTCACGTCCAGGCTAGTATATTTTCATTATTTTTCATTTTTTGAACTGTTTAGTGTAAAGAAGTGAAGAAGACATAGTCGAAGCAAACCGCTAATTTTTCACCTGTTCTATGTTATTTGCTCACATTTAGGTTTCGTAGGAGCCTATTTATCTCACAAGGCCTGATCAGGACATAATGTAGAAGTAAAAATACAAAACGCAAAAAAAAAAAAAAAAAACAAACTACAGCAGATGTATCGGCAGACATAAGTAAGCTCTTGCAAAATATTTTTTTTTTTACATTGTTCAAGTGTCACATGGCGCAAAAACAAATATCTCGAAGTTTAATGAACACTTTGTGGTCACTTTACAAACTTATTGCTATTAAAACTGGAGACGAACTTTAGCAATAAACTGTTCTAGTGAGAGAAAAAACCGATAGTTTGCCATGGGATTTCTTTCAATCATTGTTGAACGAATCCGCAGGCGAAAAAAAAATGTAAATGTTTGATGCCTTTCAAACTTAGCTGTTGCCCCAAAGCATTGGCGTAAATCCCGGAACACACCAGAATCAGGTCAATAGCACCATTAGACCCAGAGATAATCGCAACTGTAGATTTCAAATGGCGACCATTTTGAAATCCAATATGGCGGACATAAAGAGATAATTCCAAGTGGCCCAATATCTGAAAATGTTCGCAATATGTTGATGTACATTTGTGCCAAATTTGGTGCTTGTATCACAAAATCGATAGGTTTGCTAAGCTGCCCCACTAAGAGTATTTAGTGATACCCCTATATATATATATATATATATATATATATATATATATATATATATATATATAAATAACATTATCGTGTAATTAATAATTTGTTTAACCCCTATTTTTTTTTGGGGGGGGGGGGGAGGGGGGAATGGGACATCAAGCGGGGAGAAATGAGACAACCTGGAGAGAAATTGGATAACCATCATGACCAAAGTAGGATTTACATGTGCCGCGGGGAGAAATGTAACACGGCCCTATTAAATTTCTCCCAGTGGTAACAGAAACAGTAAAAGATCCCTGCCAATTTTTCATACCTGCATGTCTGTCATGAGGCAATTTTATTTTCAGAAGTTTGCACACTTATTAAAATACCTATTAAGATAGCATTGGACCTACCAGATCTATAGTAAGTTTGATATTTTACTGATAAGATGGGTGTACCTGTAGAGCTGTAGAGCGGTTAATATGTCCATTTTCAGGTGTACCGAGGCTTATCTTTTTACTGATATAATTGGATTGTTGCCTGGCCAAGCATTTTTCAAGTTACATAAGTGTCCCATATTTCTCCCCGTGTCCCATTTCTCCCCGGTCTCCCCCGTGCTTTATTTCAGAAGGCACGAAAAGCGCGTATTTGGAGAAAGGTGTCAGAAACATGAAGAAAAAAAAAAATCTGTCACTTTTACCTCGTCCTCTTGCATTTCAACGACTGATTTTTTATCTATGGCATTTTTATCTCTAGCATTTTGACCACTGACATTTCGACCACTGACATTTTTACCACCGACATAATTATTCACCTCTGACATCTTTACCTCTGCCATTTTTACCCCTGCCATTTTTGCTCCTGCCATTTTTACCCCTGCCATTTTTACCTCTACCATTTTTACCCCTGCCATTTTTACCCCTGCCATTTTTACTTCTGCCATTTTTACCTCTGCCATTTTTACCTCTGCCATTTTTACCTCTGCCATTTTTACCCCTGCCATTTTTACCTCTGCCATTTTTACCTCTGCCATTTTTACCTCTGCCATTTTTACCTCTGCAATTTTTACCCCTGCCATTTTTACCCCTGCCATTTTTACCCCTGCCATTTTTACCCCTGCCATTTTTACTTCTGCCATTTTTACCTCTGCCATTTTTACCTCTGCCATTTTTACCCCTGTCATTTTTACCTCTGCCATTTTTACCTCTGCCATTTTTACCCCTGCCATTTTTACCTCTGCCATATTTACCTCTGCCATTTTTACCCCTGCCATTTTTACCTCTGCCATATTTACCTCTGCCATTTTTACCCCTGCCATTTTTACCTCTGCCATTTTTACCTCTGCCATTTTTACAGCGAACCGCTAGGAGAGCGGGGAAAAGAGTCTTCTTCTCAAGAGCAGAGCCGACGAAACTCTTCGTAGACTCGGTCTGGATGCAGCAGAAAGGACCAACGGAAGTTTGTGGAAATGATGGAAAGAGAAGGAAAACCAAAACCGAGCACAACCATCCACGACTTCCGGTGCTGCGCAGGCAGCTCCGAGACGGGGATATCAAACAGGGAGAGGAGCAGCAGCAGCGGTGAGACCGAAAGATACCCGAAAACCGCTGGCCATGGAGACATGAGTTAAACCGAGGATGCGTGAAAAGTTGAGAAAGCTAACGACAAAGAAGGAAAAATTGCAATGAAGGAGAGTATCAACTGTCCGATACATACCAGCAGGAAAAGGGAAAACATACCACAAAAGAGTCAGAGAATGGTAATCAAGACAGATAGTGCTGCTTCTTTGATGGAAAACAACAGAGTATGCACATAACCCTATTTCTTTTGCAGAATGCTGTGTTCCATCAGAGTGTTTCATTGTCAGATAACTGCATGAATTTAGGTTCACAGCAAATAAGCATATTACTGTTAATTGAAAAAGTATACTGATATTATGGAAAAATGTGATAGTGTTTATCTAAGAAACGCGATAAGTAATGTTCCCATGAGAAGAACAGATAGAAGAAAAAAGAAATATTTCAAATATTCACTTTGATTCACTTAGATTTATAAATAATCAACAGAATGTGTTTGCGTTAACAAAAAAGGCGAATGCATTACATTACCAATACGTTCACAATGGAGTGGATATTGAAATTCTGTTGTTATCGATCATAATATGATACTTTGAAAATTTAGTCATTCTCAAAGTCAATTACTGCCTCGTATCCTCATGCAAGGAAAATTGACATTTTTTTTTTTTTTTTTATATATTCGACTATGTAGAGGCATGGTCAAAAGCAAGGTGTATAGACCAAAGGAAACCTACGATAAGCAAGTTAAATGTAGAAAAACTTTAGGATGAAGTGAAAAAGACGAGCCTATGGTTGCGATATATTCGTGTGAGAATCACGCACTTGACGAGGTGTTTCTGACCTCCCCCCCCCCCCCCCCCATTTGTGATACACAACATCTGACGAGTACATTGTAGCCAAGACAAAAAGCTGAGAAAGGTCCCCTTACTCTATAGTGGCACAGAATCGTTGTCAAACGTTTGATTTTTTGTGTTTTTTTTTTATTATTATGTACGATAGTTATCATGTCCTGAGAAAACTACATCCTAAGTTCTTAGAAGAACAGGCTGTTTACGCCTAACTTAATATAGACGGTAATGTTGATTTAATGGGTACAATTTTTGAACACACCTGAAGGTTATGTTTTCTTAATTTACCCTTGACTTACAAAGACAGCAAATGAAGCTTTTTTTTTTTTGAGGGGGATTTGTACTGAAGACACATAGTCTAAAAATGTCTTTACAGTGATACTGATACATAATTTTAGAGATAAAGATGCGGTGGAAAAAGTGGTATCGTAGCATGACATATTGCAAGATGGATCGCGTTTTTAATACTGATAAGATGTTCTAACTCCCTATGAGTTGATTTCTGTTATTAAGATAAAGAAAAAAGAAATATACGGTAGATTTCGTTGATGAGATTATTCTGGTCAGCGAGAATGAAGATGGGGTGAGGGACTCTCATCCGTAAGAATTGGGGTTGTTGCGTAACAGAAGAAAACAAGTTTGTGCCAAGTGACATGCTAGCCTAAATTCTCTTCCCACCTCCCTGATTCAAGTGAATAGAGACCGTTTATAAGCCAAGGAGAGTTTTGCAGCGAGTTCAATGGTATTTCACGTGACCGAAGGCTTCCAAACCTTATGCTGAATGAATGTTTTTTATGTTTGTAATCATCTATCACATTCAAAGGTGGCTTATTTCTGTCTGCCTGATTTTGTTTTTGTGTGTCTTTGTGCTGTATTGGGGAAAAAAGAAAGAAAAAAGATAATCCAGTAGCCACGAAGGAGGGTAATTACATTTCCGAGCGGTGCTTGGCCTCTACCCCTTGTTATATAAACTGTAAAGAATTGTATACTAAGTGTCATCATGGAAATAGAGTGTTATGCATGCTCTCCTTTCTATGGGTAGGAGACGTTCACTAACTAGCACAGCTGTCAGAAGAGTTTTGAACCTGTGTTAAAAAACACTGAACCAATGTATTCGTGGCTCTTTACAAGATGGGGCGAGAGATTCTGATAGGAAAGAATTCGGGTTGTTGCATAACAGAAGAAAGGGAGTTTTTGCTAACACGCCGTCTTTAAGTGGGTAAAATTTTGTGTGAGAAGCCAAAGGCGAGTTTTGTAGTAAAGATAAACACTTGACAAGCCTCGAGTGCAATGATGTATAACGTGACGGAGGTTTTCCAAACCTGGTGAATGATGTTTTTTACTTTTTGTCATCATCTATCACATTCAAAGGTGGCTTATTTCTGTCTACCTGATTTTGTTTTTGTGTGTCTTTGTGTTCTATTGGGGATAAAAAGAAAGAAAACAGATAATCCAGTAGCCACGAAGACGGGTAATTACATTTTCGAGCGGTGCTTGGCCTCTACCCCTTGTTATATAAACTGTAAAGTATTGGTTATTATGCAAATAGAGAGGTATACATGCTCTCCTTTTTATGGGTATATAGGGGACGTTCACAAACTAGCACAGCTGTCAGAAGAGTTTTGAACCTGTGTTAAAAAACACAGTGTTTTCATGGCTCTTTACAAGATGGGACGAGAGATTCTGATAGGAAAGAATTGGGATTGTTGCATAACAGAAGAAAGGGAGTTTTTGCTAACACGCCGTCTTTAAGTGGATAAAATTTTGTGTGAGAAGCCAAAGGCGAGTTTTGTAAAGATAAACACATGACAAGCCTCGAGTCCAATGATGTATAATGTGACGGAGGTTTTCCAAACCTGGTGAATGATGTCTTTTTATTTTTGTAAACAACTATCACATTCAAAGGTGGCTTATTTCTGTCTGCCTGATTTTGTTTTTGTGTGTCTTTGTTTTGTATTGGGGACGAAAAGAAAGAAAACAGATAGTCCAGTAGCCACGAAGACGGGTAACTACATTTCCGAGCGGTGCTTGGCCTCTACCCCTTGTTATATAAACTGTAAAGTATTGGTTATTATGCAAATAGAGTGGTATACATGCTCTCCTTTTTATAGGTAGGGGACGTTCACAAACTAGCACAGCTGTCAGAAGAGTTTTGAACCTGTGTTAAAAAACACTGAACCAGTGTATTCGTGGCTGTTTACAAGATGGGGCGAGAGATTCTGATAGGAAAGAATTTGGGATTGTTGCATAATAGTCTAGTGGGATTTCTGAAAAAGGGCTCTCTAAAAAGGTGTTACAGGCATTTTTGAGTAAAAGTTGGGAACCGATTTATTTTACCTAATTTGAGTATGCTGAATCCGAAAAATCCGGTTCCCAAGCGAAATTCACTGACCATCTAATTTGCATAAACAAAATGGCTGCCCAGCCACAGAAATTGTCAGTTTCAGACACGCATTTTCTAGAAATTCTTTGCAAACAAGCTTGAAAAAAGTGATTTGAAATCTCTGTACAGAGAATGGAATTAGCAATTTGAGTGATAAACGTTTCCCAGGTGGTAAATGGTATATTTCTTTCATACTTATGCAAATTAGGACTGAAATATGCATATATATATATATATATATATATATATATATTAACACTGGAAGAGTAATTTTTACATTTTCCTTTTTCTTGAGAGGCAAGTTAGGCACTAAATATGTAGACTTTAAGGTTTTGAGGGTTAGGAAAACTCTGGTTCCCAAGCGAAATTCACTGATCTTGACCATCTAATTTGCATAAACAAAATGGCTGCCCATCCACAGAAATTGTCAGTTTCGGACACGCATTTTCTAGAAATTCCTTGCAAACGAGCTTGAAAAAAAAAGTGATTTGAAATCTTTGTACAGAGAATTGAATTAGCAATTTGAGGGATAAACGTTTCTCAGGTGGTGAATTGTCTATTTTATTCATAATTATGCAAATTAGGACTGAAATATGCAGATATATAAGTATATAATAACACTGGAAGATTAATTGTTACAATTTTTTCTTGAATGGCAAGTTAAACACTAAATATGTAGACTTTCAGGTTTTGAGGGTGAGGAAAACTCCCGTTCCCAAGCAAAATTCACCAATCTTGACCATCTAATTTGCATAAACAAAATGGCTGCCCAGCCACAGAAATTGTCAATTTCAGACAAGCATTTTCTAGATTTTGTTTTTTGTTTTTTGTTTTTTGCAAATGAGCTGGAAAAAGTGATTTGAAATCTTTGTACATAGAATGGAATTAGCACCTTGAAGGATAAACGTTTTTCAGGTGGTAAATTGTAGGCCTATATTTTTCCAAATTATGCAAAATAGGACTGAAATATGCAGATGAATATATAATTATTAACACTAAAGAGTATTTTTTTTTTTTTGTTTAGTTCATGTCACGTACATTATTTCATAAAATAACAACTACTTGATCAAACGCCATCTTGGGTATGTAAATTAGGGTCAAAGGTCATAAATGTTTCATCCTGTATCTTGGTGAATACATGTCTTTTCTTTCCCACATTTTGCACACGTAAAGACCATATTACAAGAATCATTTCATAAAACAACCATTTTTTGCTCAGATGTCATCTTGTCTGTGCAAAGTGGGGACAAAGGTCATATGTACTTCTTTCTTCATCTTCGTTATGACGTGTTATCTCTATGGGAGGGAATTTTTCTAGATGTGAATATTGACCTGATTGTCTTTATCGAGTACTAGCTCACTTACCCTTCGATGAATTTCTCCCAGATTTTGATATGTTGTAGCTGAGACTTTGCGCTATCGTAAGTGTGCCTTTTTCACACGTTGTGGGAATCACGTCAAAAAAAAAAAAAACGTGGTTGAACTTAAAGCTTATCTTCGATGTATTGGGATATTTCTTTCTTTCTGCAACTTTCTTTGCAATAACCCAAGAAAAACATACCCTATCACCCCCATATTTTGCACATGTTTAGTTCATGTCACGTACATTATTTCATAAAATAACAACTACTTGATCGGACACCATCTTGGGTATGTAAAGTAGGGTCAAAGTTCATAAATGTTTCATCCTGTATCTTGGTGAATACATGTCCAACTTTCTCATATTTTGCACACGTATAGACGATGTCGCAAGAATCATTTCACAAAATAACCACTTTTTACTCAGATGCCAACTTGGGAATGTAAAGGTGGGTCAAAGGTCATATGTATTTGTTGCTGTATCTTCGTTATCTAATGTATACAGAATTTGGTACCAAAGATGGCAGATATGACTCCCTTTTCTAAATGAGAATCCAAACAGGATTCTAGGATAGTGTTTGGACAGTATTTTTTTTTCTTTCATTTTTTTTATCTGGCAATGGTGGTTAATGTATCGACATAATATTATGTAAATTAGTAGGTAGATATAGTTATACGTCGGCTTTAATACATTATTGTTTCTGAAGTTTCACAGAAGAGAAATATGCTAGAAAATAAGAAGCGAGTCCAGTATGTTTATGGTAAAAGATAATTCAATGAGTTTTTTCTTTTTCTTTTTCTTTTTTTCCAGGCATGTCGAGACAGTGGCAGCCTATACTGTTGTTGTTGTTGTTGCATACGTCTGTGCTGTTCTTTTTCCTCTCTCTCTCTCTCTCTCCCTCTTTCCTTTTGGGCTCAGTAGAGAATGGTGTATGACAGGTCGCAGCCGCCGAGGAAATGACTTTCGTTGTATACTTTCTCTCAATACCGGCTTTTGAAATTATTTTGGTGTGTGAAAACCGAAATTTGTATAAATAGGTATTGGTAATTGTTGATTTTGGTGTGTGAAAACCGAAAATTGTATAAAAAGGTATTGCTAAACATTGATTTTGTTTTACGTTCCTGATTGGTATATAGTATCAACATCAGGGTTATTCATTTGTAAGTACAGCAAGATGAATGCAATATAGATGAATGTGGTGTATGGTTCTGTATTTATTTATTTATTTATTTATTCAGTCTTTTTTCAACAGGGTAGCCCCATCAGTAGGCAAGTACTGTTCTTACTGGGGGCCCTGCACAAACAAACATTACAGTTGCAGAGACATATACATCAAATACAACACACTGTATGTGGACAGGTACAATTCTTCCACTGAGTCCCCTACATACAGTAACACAATAACTATACACTGACAATTACACGTTTACTAGTCAAACAAGCGATAATAACATGGTGATGGGCCTATTAAAACTTTCACTGAGAGTGATAAATACCCCCACCCAAAGCGGGAAAAAATGAACCCAGCCAGCAACCATCTTATCATATTCTTGCTAATAACAAACTTATGAACATGATAATATGTTACTCAACATAAAATAAGAATACGAATACACTGCCCAATGGCATTCACACAATATACAGCTGTATATCATATCTCATATCTCTTGTCTAATGCCCAAAATCTGAGAAAAATAAATATATCGACAATTTCTGTGTTTGTCAGTGAAAACGCTGTTGCCATGGTAACACAATGTATAACATGAAAAAAAATCTACACAACTATGATATCATGAGATCATATCATATCCCAAATTTCAAATCCAATACTCAAGAACTAAAAAAAAAAAAGGCAGTATTATTGTATAATTTTCATTCAAATGATGTTGTTAACATGGCAACGCACTTTTCAATTACATATATAACATAAGAAAAATTCAAACATCTAAATCATATAATGATCACATAGGCCAGATTTCAAACCAAATACTCCAAATCCATATTTTTTAACATGATTTTTCATTCAAAATGTACTGTTACCATGGCAACACATTGTGCAACAGTTAACCAGAAAGCCTATCTCATCTAATAGCAATGTGAATGACCTTCAAAACAGAGAAAGGAAAAAAAAAGAGAGAAAAGAAGAGTAAAGAAAAGAAAAGAAAAGAAAAGGAAAGAAAAGAAAAGAAAAGAAAAGAAAAGAAAAGAAAAACAAAACCTGTCACCACAGCACAAACTCTCCGACAACCACCAAAGGTAGGCCTGCACTCCTACAAACATGTACATACCATAGCAAACACATGTGTTTACACATGTGTGTATATAACATGTGTGTATATAACTTCAAGTCATTACCAAAACAATATTGCTTGTGAAAAAAAAAAAACATATACCAAATTATCAAATGTAATCATGTAGTTCTTTGTTTGCTGTATTTTGAGGGGGATATTATTTTGTTCCAAGATGACGAGATAGTTTTAACAGGTGAAATGGTTTTTGGTATATTTATTTACAAGGAAATGTATCAGTACTAGACTGATATAAGTGTTAATGATAGTGGGAGATTCTTAATGTGATGTAAAAGCGGGAAAGTGGGGGCAACGGCAGAGCCTGTATGTACTGTCTTGTTTTTTAGTTTTTGTTTTGTTTGTCTCCGTTGTTGCTAATGCTTGTTCGTGTATGTTGTTGACATCACACGCTTTTTGATAGGTGATGTATGGATGAGAATTATCAATTCTGTAGAATTGCTAGATGTCAATCGCAGTACGAGGAGGGTAGTAGCATTAGTAGCAGTAGTTTTATTAGTAGTTGTAGAAGTAGAAGTAGTAGTAAGACTGTGTTTTTGGTACAGCCTTTCAAGCAGAGAGGCACATTTTGTTCTATGTATGTTGTTTGTTGGAAAAAGCTCACTGGGTATTTTAGAATTCTTTTGTAAATATGAATAAGATTGATATAATTTCGATGAATTGTCGTGGTTTGGGTAATCAGAAAAAAGGGAACGAGGTTTTGATTTCTTGAAAGCTAGTAAATTTCATATATGTTGTTTACAGGATACTCATTTCAATGCCTTAGAAGAAGAAAATTTAAGAAGAGAGTGGGGCAGTGATTGTTATTTTAGTTTTGGCACATCAAATTCAAGGGGCGTAGCGATATTATTTCTTGAAGATATCACTATAGATATAAAAGGATATGAAACAGATGATAAAGGTAATTGGTTGATTTTAGATATGAAGTTAATTGAAAATTCTTTCTCTTTGGTTAATATTTATGGGCCAAACACAGACTCCCCAGGGTTTTATGAAAATATTCAGACGCTTATACTTAAAACAGAAAATTCATTAGTTGTACTTTGTGGAGATTGGAATTTGGTACAAAATTTTGATTTGGACACGTATAATTATGTACGGTTAAATAACCCTAGAGCAAAGAAAAAAGTAGATGAAATGAAATGTGATTTGGAGTTGGTAGACCCCTGGAGAATACAACATTCTACAGAGAAACAGTTTACATGGCGTCAAGATAATCCTTTGAAATTAGCTAGATTAGATTTTCATTTGATATCTAAGAAAGCATTAACATTGGTTGATAAGGTAGATATAATGTCAGGTTTTAGGACGGATCATTCTTTGATTACATTAAGTTTGAATTTAGGATATTGTAGGGGGCCGAGTTACTGGAAATTTAATAATACATTATTGAAAGATGATGTGTATATTGAAAAGATAAAAGAATTGATTACACAAACAGTTAAATTTTATGCGATAAATGATATTTCTTATGATTGTAGAGATTGTCAATTTGTTATTAATGATCAATTATTCTTTGATACATTATTAATGTTGATAAGAGGTGAAACAATAAGTTATATGAGTCATAAGAAAAAATTGGAAAAGAATAAGGAAAAACAATTAGAAAAAGATATAATTGAGTTGGAAGGATTGTTGTTAATACAACAAGATGAAGAATTGATTTTAGAGGAATTAAAAGAAAAGAGAGAATGTTTGGATAAAATTAGACAGGAAAAAGTGAATAGTATATGTTATAGATCGAAAATTAAGTGGATGGAATTTCGTGAAAAGCCTTCAACATATTTTTTGAATTTGGAAATGGGTAATGTTATAGATAAACAAATTTTACAATTGGTGGATGAAAATGGAAAGATATTAAATCAGCAACAGGAAATATTAGAGGAAGTAGCACATTTTTATAGTTCTTTATATAAGAAGCAAAATGTTGAAGATATGGATTTACAAGAAATTTTAGAAGGTCAAGATATTCCAAGGTTAAATGAAACACTTAGATTGTCTTTAGAAGGCCATTTGCAAATAGAAGAACTGGATCAAATGTTGAAAAATATGAAAAGTAACAAGTCACCTGGAATGGATGGATTTACTGTAGAATTTTTTAGAGTATTCTGGGAAGATCTGAGGTTTTTAGTGTTGAGATCATTGAATTATGCATATACAGAGGAAAATATGTCTTTTTCTCAAAAATTGGGTGTTTTAACTTTGATTCCTAAAGAAGATAAAGATAAGTATTATTTGAAAAATTGGCGACCAATTTATTTGTTCAATGTAGTTTATAAATTAGCATCGGGATGTATTGCGAATCGAATTAAGAAGTTTTTGTCTTTTGTGATAAGTGAAAATCAGAAAGGGTTGTTATCAGGTAGATTTATTGGAGAGAATATCCGCCGTTTATATGATTTGATTTTATATACAGATGTCAAAGATATTCCAGCATTGTTACTATTGATTGATTTTGAAAAAGCTTTTGATTCAATCTCTCATGAGTTTATAATAAAAGTGATGTCATTTTTCAATTTCGGTCCCTCAATAATTTCTTGGATAAATATTTTATATGCTGACGCTTTTTCGTCTGCTCTGATCAATGGCTTTTTTACTGAGAGATTTAAGATAGAAAGAGGTTGCAGGCAAGGCGACCCTCTTTCTCCATATATATTTTTGTTGTGCAGTGAAATATTAAATTTGATGATTTCTGGACCTAATTCATTTTGAAGGGATAAAAATAGATAATATGTTTCACAGAATAGTTCAATATGCAGATGATACACTGTTGACATTAAATGGTACAGAGAAGGATTTATTTATAGCAATGAATATTGTTGATAGATTTGCAAATACATCTAGTTTAAAAATTAATGAAAATAAAACAAAAGTAATATGGATAGGGAAATGTAAGAATAAAGAAGATAGAATGTTGCCTGAAAGAAATCTTCATTGGGTGTATGAAGGAGGTTTTAAGTATCTAGGTATACATTTTTTGTTGACTTAGAGAGAACTGTTCAGTATAATTATTATGAAAAAAATGGAAGTGATTAGGAAACAAATGAACTCTTGGCGTAAACGCTCTTTAACAGTGCTTGGTAGAATTGTAGTTATTAAGTCATTGTTGTTATCAAAATTGAATTATTTGTTTTTGTCTTTGCCAAGTCCTAAAGGTAATTTTTTGAATGAGATAAATGATATGTTTTATAGTTTTATATGGGAAAGGAAGCCGGATAAAATAAACAGAATTCAAATGACTCAGACATATGCACAAGGGGGAGTGAAAATGATAAATATTTACACACAGGTTACAGCATTGAAAATATCATGGATTAGGAGATTGTTATTTACAACGGATAAATGGTCAGAAAAATTATTGAGTATATTTTTACCCCAGACCCATCAATTAGATATGAGTCTCGGAAACGATTTTTTTTTTTTTTTGAACAAGCCTCACATACGTGTAATCCCTTTTGGAAAGAAGTATTCACAGCTTACGGCGATTTACTTTCGGTTTATTGTAATAATTTTTAATGTCAACCTTTGTGGAAAAATAATAAAATTACCATAGGGAATGTGTCGGTTTTCAAACGAAAGTGGTATAAAAAAGGAATTCGTTTTGTTAATGATTTGCTAGACGAAGAAGGAAATGTATTATCATTCACTGCCTTTAAGAGGAAATATGATGTTGACGTTAATTTTTTAGATTATTTTGGATTGTGTCATGCGGTTAAAGAAGCAGGTTGTGATGGAAATATGAATAATATGGAAAAGTTATGTCAACCAATTATACCTGATATCTTAAAATTGGTTATAAAACATCGTAAAGGATGTTCACATATCTATGATGTTTTGTTAAAGAATAGAAATTATGTATATCAATGTAAAGGATTTTTAAAATGGCGACAACTGATACAACTTGAAGAAAAGAAATGGCAATCTTTTTCGTTGGCCCCGTTCAAGTGCACGGAGGATGTTAATTTACGATGGTTTCAGTTTAAAGTAGTTAATAGAATTTTGTATACAAAATAAGATGTTGAATAGAATTGGATTGGTTGAAAGAAAAGAATGTTCATTTTGTAATGTGTATGTTGAGACTTTAATACATTTTTTGAGTGAGTGTCAATATGTTGATAGATTGTGGGTTGAAGTAAGAGAATGGATTAATTTTAACACGGGGTTAGACATAACATTTACGACGGACAATAAATTATTTGGTTTTGGAGGTATTAACAATTCGGCATTGAATTGTATTACCATGCTTGTGAGATATGAAATTTATGTTTGTAAAATAAGAAAAATGATACTTTGTTTTGATTTATGTAAATATAGTATAAGGGAATATTATGATAAAGAGAAATTTATTGCAAGAAATAATCATAAGTTGCAAGTGTTTCAGAAAAAATGGTGTCTCTTTAGACACCTTTTTTCTTGATGTATATTATATTGTATTGAATTCGAAAAAGTATGATGTTATTTGAAATATGATGTATTACAAAAGAGAATAATAAATATCCCAGTGAGGGAAAAAAGAAAAAAGAAAAAAGAAAAAACCTTCGGAATAACGAGCTGTAACAGCAGTGGTGATTTTATCATGTGTTTCTGGCTGTTTTAAAGTTACCATAGGATGGATAATCATTTCATGAAATAGCGATACTGGTCTTCATCAAACGATTGGCCGAGAGCTATCACATGACCAGTCTTTCATTTGGCCTGACTGAACTTTATCAATGGTCTTAGTACTGGTACTTCCTAGGTGATGTATTACATTTACAGTCCGACGACCAGCCAGGTCTGCGGTCTAGCTGCACTGCCCGACAATGCAACGGACTGTTGGTGTGTGCTTATACCTTTGGTCCTGAAAATAGACTAGTAAAAATAAATAGTTTAGAGACGACTCCCTTCCCCGCGGAAAGTAGGGAGCGGCTGTCAAAGACATAAATATACGTTGTCTAGAGAGTTTCTGGTTCAAACTGGGTGCTGTTCGTTGTTCCGAAGGTTCGTTATTTCGAAGGTTCGTTATTCCGAAGGTTCATTAATGCGAAACACACAAATTCCCTATACCTAGAGGTTCGTTAATCTAAAAAATGAAATAGGGTTCGCCGTTTCGAAGGCTCGTTTAGCCGAAAATGAAATAGGGTTCGTTATTCCGAAGGTTCGTTAATCCGAAAATGAAATAGGGTTCGTTGTTCCGAAGGTTCGTTGATCCGAAATGAAATTTCGATTTCGGATCAACGTTCAATTTCGGAACGTTGAGTCCGTAACGAACGAGCCCTATTTCATTTTCGGATTAACGGACCTTCGGAACAGCGAACCCTATTAACGAACCTTCGGAATAACGAATCTTCCGAATAACGAACCTTCGGAATATCGAACCTTCGGACTAAAGAACCTTAGGAATAACGAACCTTCGGAATAACGAACTGTAACCGTTTAAACTATGGGAAAAGGTGACTCCACAAGAACTATTCACTGAGGGACGCAGCCCCGAAGTGAATAGTTCTTTTGGAGACGCCAAGGCCTATTAGTAGGGCAGATATGTAAAAAAAAATTGGTCGAAATGCTCACATCCGGCGGAAAGTATGAAATTTTGCATATAGGGGTATTTTGGGACGCTGATTTCAAATATTGCCGGATCCAAGAGATCTGACCACGGGGTCGGCCGCCATTTTGAATTCCAATATGGCCGCCATCACAAAACAAATTCAAAGATCCCTATCTTCAGTTCTGAATGACCTGTGGCACCAAAATTTGGTACACATGAGCGTTTTGACACATTGAATTTGATGACAGATTGATTCGGAGTGTCTGACAAACATCGAATGGCCGCCATTTTGAATTCCAATATGGCCGCCTCGACGAAATATTCAAAATTCCTATCTCGATTTCTAAGTCATGTAAGTGGTGAATGACCCTGAAATTAGGTGTAAACAAGTATTTTAACATACTGAGTTAAGATATTAACTGGTGTGATTTGTCTGACAAACGCAATGCCTACTATAATTGAATTCCAATGTGGCTACGAAGACAAACATCACGACTAACATTCACGGGCATGTCAAAAAGTGCAGCAAAAAGGAAGCATAATGAATGCACCTTTCACTGACGTCACAATGTAAATACATCAGCGCGCACTCTATCAGTTACAAACGCGCGCTCAATCAGGGAGCCTAATTTACAAACGCGAGATAGAAATTTTCAACACTCCAACATGGCAAATATGTATAAAAATTCAAATTGGCTGCCGTGCAGCTTGTCAGACATATCAAATAAGTCTGTTATTGAAGTCATCATATCATCATGCTTTTATATATCAAATTCCAATGGCTAATGTCATTCAGAACTGAACAGAGGGATCTTTGACGGCGGCCATATTGGAATTCAAAATGGCGGCCGACCCCGTGGTCAGATCTCTTGGATCCGGCAATTTTTGAAATCAGCGCCTCAAAATACCCCTATATGCAAAATTTCATACTTTCCGCCGGATGTGAGCATCTTTTTCACATATCTGCCCCACTATATAGTTTAACCAGAAACTCGAAATGTTGGTATAGTCAAAGTATTCATGTATATATTTTTAAAAGATATTTTTTGGATAAAAAGAAATTGAACAAAAGAAGGGGAAATGGGGAAATCCGAGGTGAGAAGTCGTGTGATGGATGCGATGTTGTCAGGGGGGCATTTCATGAAGCGTTTTGGTCGGATATTTTTCTGACAAACCATTACAAGTTACTGAAATTCTTGCATCTGATTGGCTAAGAGCAAATTTGTCCGACAACTTTGTCGGACAAAATGCTTCATGAAATGCCCCCCAGAACTGCTTTGTGACGTCACAGTTGTTTATAAGAAACTGAACGAACATTTCACAGAGTGACGGTACGAAATGTTCATTGCGCAATGTCAAAATGGCTTTGTGGCGTCACAATATTATTGTTTTGTTAGAAATTGTAACATTTCACAGCGTACGGCATACGACGCAGTGCGCGATATCAGATTTGCTTTCTGATGTCACAATTGTTTTGTTAAAAATTTTTACATTTCACCAAAGAGATTTTATATATAATCTCTTTGCATTTCACAGAGTGACTAAGGTACAAAGCTGCGCACAATTTCAGAATTGCTTTGTGACATCATTTTGCAACTTATACTATTTGCAAAATGTCGTCATAGGAGTGACTTTGTAAATAGTAGGCCTACTTCATGGAGTGTTAAACATGCCAACACCCTGACATAGCTGAAAATACCTGTAATCACGTGAAGCTCTTTCAACCAATCACTAGAGCATGAATTTTTAATGAAAATGTATTTAAGTTTGGGAGGTGTACGGTTGTGGAGCCGGGAAATGTGCAAAAGTCTCGCCGGGAAATGTTCAAACGTCTTGCCGGGAAATATGCACATCTCTAAATTGCATCAGTTTCAGTTTCAGTAAGTTTTATTTCTCCGCTTGCATAAAACAAAATAAAATTGAGCAATGAAGATGAATACACTAAATGATCCATATAAAAAACAATGAAGTTCCTAAAATACATCCTTGTGGGACTCCACAGAGGACATGTTGTTTATTGGATTCAGTCGACTGATAGGACACAAACATATTCCTTTATGTTTTGTCAATAATCTTTAAACCAATTTAAGGCTTGACCATGGATACCGCGTATTTTTCCATTTTATACAATAAAATGTTATGATCTATGATATCAGGTGCCTTAATTGCTCAGATCCATGAAGACCTCATAGCATATTCTTTTATTCTACAACTTTTTGGCATTAGTGGTTCAAACAATATAAGTAATTCACAAAAGAGCTGAATGTTTTATCTTCAAAGTGTATATCAAAGGTATATAATTGATCGTTTAATCAATTTCCTAATACCGAAAGGTCCTGCACTGTATAACTCCACAGTAGATCCAAATCAAATAGGACAGCGGATTGAGGCTGAATTTGGGGGTCAACTGGCAACTACAGTATCGTATAACAAACAAATGTTGTAATATTTTGAAAGTATATGTCTTAACAAACTTACCAGTAAAATTTACCCAGAATTTCTGCGTCGGAACATGCCCAAATGACGTCATCAATATGGCCACCCCCAAACCAGAAAAAATGAATGGGAATTTTAGGATATCTCAAGTGTTCATTATACAACTGACATTAATCATGAGATAAGTTGCCAGTGTATGTATTTCTTATTTCCTGCCTTTCTTCAAGCAAAATTGTGCCCATTTGTGACCTCTTTTTCAAAAAAATCTGAGCCAAAATTAGGTCATTTCTATGGCAACTTTATGCTGAAAACAATTTTTTTTTCTCAAACAAAAAAATGCAACACCCTCTCAACGATAAACACCATTTTAAATTTATATAAGTATGTAAATTTAATTGACTGGAGTTGAGATCTAACCTGTGAGAGACCATAGCTACCATGGTTACACTCAAACTTGCCTGTAGCCATTATAACACAGCTGTCCAGATATCACAATTTTCATTATTAGTGGTGTATCATGTATATTCCATCTCAGTAGCGGGATTTTTTGTTGTTGTTGTTGTTTTTCGTTTTGCATTTGGCACAATCATAAGACAAGCTGACATTTCGTTCAAGCCAATTAGGCATAGAACATAGATTAAGTCAATTTCTCATAAGGTGAGACCCTCCTCCACCTCAGCCCCCACTCCCAATAAAAATGGTTAGTTTATGGCTGTTCCTTTCTTGCAGTCCTGTAGGGTGTTTCACCAAACTTCTCATTGGTTTCAGTTTCACTTCACTGGTTTCAGTCTCGCTATCACTCACCTTTCTGATTGGTATGTTTCAGTCACGAGGACATGCTAAGTGAAACTGAAAACACTAAGTGACACTGATCTCACTGAAATCAATGTTGGTAAAACGGGTCTTGCATGGACTTCTGTACGATATCAAAGCAAGCTCATTATACTCGATGGACTACTACAACAAATACTGTACTTCTGAAAGAAATGAAGCACTGTTAACAGAAACTGGATACACATTTTGTCATAGATCACATTAGTCCAGTCAAAATAGGATTCCACCCACTACTAATTGCAGTAGGAAATTCCACTGCAGTGCTACTTGTTATGGGCTTCTAAACACCTTACTCAAAGTCCCAAGAAATCCAGTGGGGCAAAGGGGCTAAATTTCCATAATATGCAAATTAGCTCCATTATGATAAAAATACAGTGTTTCCATGAAAATTATACTTCTAGGTTTTAGATTGGAACACCGAAAGTGTTGAAACCTATGTTTACAATGTCAGTTAGTGCGATTCAAACATTCACCATGTACATAGTCTGGGCCTCATTTGCATAATATGCAAATTAGCTCCCATAGGCCTAATGATAAAAATACAGTGTTTCCATGAAAACAATGCTTCTAGGATTGAGACCGGAAGACCAAGAGTGTTGAAATCTATGTTTACGATGTCAGTTAGTGCGATGCAAACATTTCCATGTACATAATCTGGGCCTCATTCGCATAGTATGCAAATTAGCTCCCATAATGATAAAACTACAGTGTTTCCATGAAAACAATGCTTCTAGGTTTCAGATTGGAACACCGAAAATGTTGAAACCTATGTTTGCAAAAATACATAATTATGTTCTATGGGTACATGCCTTTAAACAGTCCTTCTGGTCCTCTAGCAAAGAAACTTCTGTTTAATGAAATTCAATGGAGTCAACAGACGATATATTCCTCTGCAATTTTGACTTTAAGACACTGACATATAGTTAAAGTGGTTATCATTCGAAGGGAGCGTATGGGAAGTACCCGCATTAACTGCCTCTATACATGACCCTTTGTAACGCAAATATCAACGCAATTACAGTCGTTCCAAAAGTGCATGTCTCAAAAAAAAAGTCTTTCCTTGAGTTTTATGACTATCACTTGAGTTTTATGTTTATGTATAATTATCGTATGGTGCTATAATCATTGTAAATTCTTTTCATTCAACATAGTTTTACGCACCTCATTTTCTGTTACAAAGAAAGTGATGTCTATCTGTTCTTGTTAAAAATGAAATAAAAATTAAATTGAATTGTATTGAATTGGATCCCTGCCATATCAAGACACTTTTTTTTTTCTATAAAACTTGCCGGAGTAGAGATAAAATAACAACATTGATCTACAATATCTATGCATTCCAAAGGGTTCACTTGCAGAGACCACCTTGGGAGAGGTGCTCAAAGTAACTCCATGCATCCTAAAGGCGATGAAAAATATGCAGTATACAACCGAGAAAAATGTTCCATGGTTACATACCTCTGAAAAGCTCTCCCGCCTGTGTAGCACATACGTTTTTATTTTCGTAAAATGCAATTAAGGTGATATAGGAGACGTTGCTTTACAATATCTATCGTCAAGCCCTTGGGAAGTGCCCAGATTACCCCTACCTTGACCGTCGTGGTCCCGAAACAGATTAACAAAACATGCATTATATGCCAAAGCAAACTCACTTGTACATGCATGCCATGTAAAGTCGTTTTGCCGAGTGGAAATAAAGACACTTTATACTTTTCATGATTTTTAAATGGTAGAGACACTGCTTTACAATCATCATAATGGTCAAAGGGGTGCACATTCAACGGCGACTGAGTGGGACGTGTTCAAAATCATCGAACCCCAGGGCAATATAAGTAACATGCACTATAGCATATAGCACAAGCATGTTTCAATTTTCAATGCCTTCACACTGTCCCGATCGTTACGGTTGTACAGCAATTGCCCTTTTGTTTGTAAGAAATGCAATATAATTACAAAAAGAAAAATGCTCTACATTAACTACATTGTCAAAAGGGTGAACATTCAAAAGCAATCCCTTGGGAAATGTCCAAAATTACACCGCCGCTCAAGACCCGTATACATCACACGGATACTATGAACGCAAATACCGACGTTCTTTCGTGCATGGTTTTAGAAGTAGTTGCAGCAATACAGCTACACACTTTTATATCAATGAATGTCGTGGAAATGATAGGAGAAGCATTGCTTCAAAATATCTATTTAGTGGGAGGATGCACATTAACTCTTTATTTGCCATGGTGGAACCCCCTGTGTGCCACGTTATTCTGAGACACATTAAGGTAGACATGCTTTAAGAAATAATTTTGTTTTTCCAATCTATATAACTTCTACAAATTTCTGTTAAACTGGACATAATAGTGAGCAAAGTTGAAGAGGAATGCCAAGCTTTGCTTTGATATAAATTGTATGATAAATCTATTTCTATTTAATTTTTAATGACCAGATGCTACATTACTGTAAAGGTATGACTTTTGCCCATGAAACCGTGAGAGAAACGTAGAATTTACACGTAGTTTTAGTTTGGAACACCGCTTGATAGTCGATCACCACATAGAATGCAAGATGTATGTAAAAGGAACAAAAGGGCGAGAAAAGCTTTCAGTATACCGCGGGATTAGGCAATTTATCGATCGGTTTAAGCGGATTAGTGCGTTTGAGCGAAATATGCGAAGTTGGCATGCCGTCGACTGAGTAAGACGTGCAAACATGGCACATAAAGAGTTAAATGCCAATCCTGTGGGATGTGCCCCCAAAGTACACCACCCTCATGGCAATATAGAAAACATTGAATATTATTAACGCGAATACACTACATGTTCCAAACGTACGTGTTTTCAAACTTCGATCGTGCCGTAAATCAAGGGCACTTTTGTTTTCAAAAATACGTTGTAGTTAATAGAGGAGACATTGCTCAATAATATCCATATCGTGAAGAGGGTAAACATTAAAAGACAACCCCATGGGAATTGTCCAAAGGTACACCTACGCTCAAGCCCCCTTATGACAAAATATAGATATTAGCAACGTAAACACCGTTGTTCTAGCGTGGATGGTTTTAAAAGCAGTTCCGGCAATATAGCAAATACACTTTTTAACAATGCAAAGTCATGGAAATGATAGAAGAGGTTTAACTTTACAAGATCTATGCAGTGAAGAGGGTGCACATTAAATGGCAACCCTGTGGTATGTGCCAAAAAATATTCCACCCTCACGGCAATATATAAGACATATAAGATCATATAATGCGAATATAAATATGTTCCAAACGTGTAAGTCTTCAAAATGCCATCGTGCCGTACAGCAAAGGCACTTTTGTTTCCAAGAAATACAACTTAATAGAGGAGACATTGCTCTACAATAACTATATTGTCAAAAGGGTGATAATTCAAAATTAATCCCTTGGGAAGTGTCCAAATTCACACCTGAGCTTACGCCCTCTTGTTACAGAACACATATATTAGCAACGCAAATACCGTAATTGTTCTAGCGTGAATGGTTGTAACAGTAGTCCCGGCAATATAGCAAATACAATTTTCATCGATGGGAAGTAATGGAAATGATAGAAGAGACTTAACTTTACAAGATCTATACAGTGAAGAGGGTGTGTATTAAACGGCAACCCTGTGGGATGTGCCAAAAATACTCCACCCTCACCGCAATATAGAAAACATTATAATATCATATAACGCAAATATATATATGTTCCAAACGTACGTGTTTTCGAAATTCCATCGTGCCGTATAGCAAAGGCACTCTTGTATCCAAAAATGCAACCAATTACTAGAGGAAGCATTGCTCTACAATAACTACATTGTCAAAATGGTGAACATTCAAAGGTAATCTGTCTGAATTTACGTGAACTTGTTTGTGTCACCCTCTTTTGTAGCGTTTGTGTTTAGTGGTTACGTTTATATTCCTCTTTTTTTTTTTCTTGGTATCTAGTTTCTGCTATATTGTAATGTATTTCATTATGTTATGCTTGTTGTTTTTCATTTTTTTTTTATTGTTAATTTACTTTGATTGATTTGTTAACTGTTGTGTTGTTTTTGTTGTTGCTGTAACACTGTACTCACGGCCTCTCTGAAAAACAGCCTCATCTGGCTGATCGAGGGCATTTTATCCCGTGATTAAATAAAATAAAACAAACAAACAAACAATCTTTGGGGATGTGTCTAAATTTACACCTACACTCACGGCCTTTATTACAAAATACGGATATTAGCAACGCAACAGTTGTTCTAACGTGAATGGTTTTAAAAGTAGGTCCGGCAATGCAGCAAATACACTACATCACATCAATGAAAAGTCATCGAAATGATAGAAGAAGATTTACCTTAAGATCTACATGATAAAGAGGGTGCTTATTGAATTGCGACCCGGTGCCGTGTGCCCCCAAAATGCCCTTTATCCTCTTGGCAATATAGAAAACATATATTATCTTATAACGCGAATATATATGTTTCAAACGTACATGCTGTCGTGCTTTATAGCAAGGGCACGTTTGTTTCCAAGAAATGCAATGTAATCAATACAGATTGTCACATAGTTCTTTACCTCAAGTGTGACATCCATATTAATATATTTTGATAAATAGAATACACAAGCAAAATGACACTTGACAGATATGTTGAAATTGCACTCTCATTCCATTGCCTAAACCTGTTTCCGAACTCTTTCTCGTTGCCATGGAAACAATTTTGGTGACCATGGTTAGCCTTACAATGAGTTGAATCATCTAGTGACTGGATACTTTTACTGGGCACCTACTCATCTGAAAGTTATTAAGCTTAATTTATAACTATTTGCGTAGAAAGAATTACATCCTATCATTTAGGGTTTTTTTTTTTTCATGAAAGCGTTACCATGGCAATGACTATATTTCCCCCATATTAACACATGATTAAGACGGAAGTTGGTTTGGCACTTCGCTGAAACCAACAAGACACATAAAAGAACAAATATTTAGACATTCTTGTTATATTTTAACAAATCAAATGAAAATTATGAAAATTATTATGAAAATTTTTGTTTATTTCTACTACGTCAGTGTAAGGTTACTATAGAAACGCTATTGGTATGCGTACAACTCACCAGCTCAACTGAAAATGAGCATACTTGATGGCTGATGACCTGAGGTACATGAGAAATAGCATTACTGTAGCTAGAATCACTTCCTTTCCGAAATATTCCATTTTTATTATTAGAAATGTCGAAGTGACAATTACTCTAGCAAAATTGCAGTTCTTAAGAAGCCATTTTGATGACGTCATTTGAGCATGTTCCGATTAGATTTTTTCGGGTAAATTTCATGTGGGATATTGTCAGGATGTATACTTTTTAAAAAAGTTACAATTTGCTTGTTATACGATAGTTGCCAGTTGAGCCTTTTTTTAAGCCACTTTTTGGCCATCGTCTGCAGGCCTAAAAGAGGTTCAATGAAATCCTTCAGTGTACAGGGTTTGTTTATTTTACCCGCTCAACGCTAGCGGGCGGCAGCCATTTCCGTTTCACCATCCCACGAAACCAGCGGGTACGGGTCAAAGTCACTGGGGAAAATCTCTTTGGTACGGGTACGCATAAAATCGTGCACAATCTTTGGTATTTGGAACTTGACGATCACGATCGGACGAGCGATTCGTTCGGCGACTACAACGACTGCTGACCGCCACTTTCTTTTGTTGCAAGCTGCCTTTCTCTGTACCTGTTTCGATAATTCCCTGCTTTGTCTACTACTACCGTCTCCGTCATGTTTGAGTGCTGTCTGACCACCATAGCTGTCGTCGTCAGTGAGTAACGGCCAACAGTTGACTTGAAGTTTTTAGGATTACCGTGATGGTTATGAACCGATGTATTCGTGTGACGTGTGCGTGTGTGTGTGTACCGTACCAATGGTACGGCTGTGCGAGGAGCGGGACCTCGAAATTACTGTTGCCACTTTCGTGCCCGGATCGAGTCCACTAGTAGTGCACTAGTGCACTACTGTGTTCTGGGGCCTGCTGGGGAGAGTCGACAGTGGCGGATCCAGAGGGGGGCGCAAGCGGCGCACGCCCCCCCCCCCTTTATTTTCCGTTAAAAACAAAAGAAATAAAAAGAAAACAAAATGAAATGAAACCCGGAAGTGGCACCGGAAATACTAGTTGCGCCCCCCCATTTACAGAATTCCTGGATCCGCCCCTGGCCGAGTCCCAACTCCCAAACCCAATCCAGCATTCCATGGTTTATTGGCATTATCGTGAAATTTGTCACCAGTGACAAATTTCCACGGCAGGACAATTTCGCCTTTGACAGCTCGCGTATTCTGCGAGAGAGTGACTCGCACAATCGTAGTTGATCGCTGGAGGTCGCAGCGATCCACGACTGTTTCCCTGGTTCTTTTCGCTGTTTTGTCACATATCACTTCCGAACTAAATAAATCGTAATTAACCTGTTTATTTTCCATCAACCCCACTTTTCCCTTCTCTTCAAGACCACGTACTCTACCACTTTTAGAATGTTATCTTATCCAACATGAAAAAAATATAGATCACAACCCACGACTTATTTAGTGTAAATTTAAGGAGACTTGGTAAACTCTCTATATACTGATCGTGGAATTTGTCACCAGCCCGTGTTAACTGCAGCCAAAATCCCATAGGTGGTGACAAATTCCACAATCAGTATATAGAGAGTTTGCCGAGAGTTTCCTATATATACTGATCGTGGAATTTGTCACCACCTATGGGATTTTGGCTGCAGTTAACACGGGCTGGTGACAAATTCCACGATCAGTAATAGAGTTTCCTGTGAGAATTATTATTTATACATAGTATTACTAGTTAAAGTGTCTGAGCATTCATTGTCCCGCCAGGAGATAGTGTATCAATAGGTAAATGCGTGGTGGAAATCTGTCACCGCTTGCCTCTTGTGTGAGGAGAGCATCGCACGCACCGAACAAAAGCTTTCATTCAAAATCACGGAAGCGTGCAAGCGGTTTGATATTCGGGTACGTGTTAGAAGATGTCACCAGTGACAGAAAACACGATATGGCCGGTTTATTAACGTAATAGAGCTACTCGAGGCAACGCATAGCATGCATGGGCCCATGGGACAAATACATTCATAAGAATTGGTACAGCACCTAGCTCAGGCAAACCAGTCGATATCAATTGTAACGTTAGTGATATGCATGTTTGACGTGGTTATGTTTCAGTGGTCATTTATCTTGTCAGTGCAAATGAGCGATTTCATTCCTAAAGCCTTTAGTTGGCTTTACTGCCTGCCCTCAGTAACAAGACATATGGAATATTCATCAAATCATGTCCATTGATTGCCAGTATTAAAGTAGATAGTAGGTGAATGAAACCTGTGGCCAAGATCAACAGAGCCTCGAGATTAACACTGTTTTTAGTTCCATGTCACTTTATTACAGGGGCAGATCTAGCTTTTTATAAAGGAGGGGGTTGGGGGCGGTATGCGAGGGAGCGTAGCGACCGAGCCCGAGCGAGCGGAGCGAGCGAGGGGGGGAGGGTGTGCCCCCTCCCACAGTAGGGAGAATTTTTGAAAATCTGTGTGTGAAAATGGCGTTTTCTTGCATCTAAAACACCACTATTTTTGGTATAGAGGTCATTGCCATAAATAAAAAAAAAAAAAAATTACAAGTTAAAAAAAAAAGAAAGATAAGATAAAAAAAAAATGGTCCCGGATTTTTTTTTTTTTTTTTTTTTTTTTTTTTTTGGGGGGGGGGGGGGGGTTGCAACCCCCCCAACCCCCCCTCTAGATCCGCTTCTGTATTATCAGTCTGTTCGTCTGATTTGTACACGATAACGTGTCTAGGGAATGGAAGAACAGATTTTCACAAAACTTGCAGGATGTGTTCATGAGGAAAAGAAAAAAATTAAATGTTAGGGGTCATGAGGTCAAAGGTCAAAGTTGATAGGGGTCATAGCTAGTTTAATCTCCCAATAACTCGAGAACGGATGATCAGATTTTCACCAGATATGCAGGGTGTGTTTATAATGAAATAAAAAAGAGATAGTTCTGTTTGAGGGTTATGAGGTGACTGAGGTCAAAGGTCATGGGGTCATAAAGAACATAAGATAAGCTTATCATTTTTCCGAACATGCAGGGTGTGTTCATATTAAATGAAGTAAGAGAGGAACAATTAAATTTTGGGTCATGAGGTGAAAGGTCAAGAAACATAAAGAAACGTAAAGAATATGAAATAATCTTGGTCTCCCAGTTTACCAGCAATGGATGATCAAATTTTCACCAAATGTATTGTGTAGATGTCCCTGTACCTCTTTGTGTTGAAGAATCTGCCTATGAAATAGCGGCTGCTGGCAGTGCTGGATGGAGGTCTGCTCTCTCAAAGTACACCACCAGATCTTTACTTTGGGGATCTGAAAATCTTCTAAATGGCCAGGGCCCCATTGCATTAAACCAAGGTAACTTTACAATTAATGCATAATCACAGTAACTCTACAATTAATGGTAACTGCACCAAGCAACACTATTCCATATCCAAATGAAGCCAAAAAACTACCAATGGTTACCATTAGTTGCAAAGCTACAATTAAATACAGTACGTACAGTTACCATGATTTTGTGCAATGGGGCACAAAGAAATGTTACCTTGATAGTTAGACAGATAGGGGTATTTTTATGTTGTCTGCCAAGATGTGTTATTCATTGTTATAAATGGATAGGACTAATATCGGGTCTCGGCCACTGGGTTCTACTTCATGTAGGTCTTGTGGTCGTGGGATTGATGCTGAGGCGATGGCTCCAAGGAGGGCGCTGTTACAGCAAGGCACGACTCGACGGCAAGACGGTCATAATCACAGGCTGCAACACGGGAATCGGGAAGGAGAGTGCGAAGGACCTTGCACAGAGAGGTCAGCAGTGAGCCCTACTTTCAGATTAAAGGACAAGTTCACTTTCACAGACGTGTGGATTGAGTGAATGCAGCAATAGTAATAGAACGCATTAAATGAGAGTTTGAGGAAAATTGTACAATCTGTTCAACAGTTGTGAATTTTTTAAGCACTTGCTCAGTCACTGCTGGATGAGAAGACTACTACAGCTTGTGATGTCTCACGTTCAGAAAATTCAACATATTTTCACTTTTCTTGCATAATAGAAGAACGCTTGACTTTCAGAAGGCAGGAGAAATGATATCACCCTTAACATATGTCAGTGACATGTTGAGAAAATTTGCACTTTTTTCAAAAAATAGAATTTTGTGAAATTCTCTTTACATTTTCCATATAATCATTCTACGCATGTGACATCATACACCGTATTGATCTTCTCATGCAGCAGTGACTGCACAGACATTTTAAACATTCGTCACTGTTGAACGGATTGTCCGATTTTCCCCAAACTTTCACTGATCTGTTCTCCTAATATTGCTGCATTCATTCCATCCACACATGAAGGTGAACTTGTCCTTTAAAGACCAGGTAGCATGAGGATTCATGGCTGGCTCGATTCATTTGCTGCCCACCAGGGTACGTTTGAAAATCACAAATCACTGGTCAGCAAATATGTGCATCAAAGTATATACGCTCATCTGTAACAGTTCACTCCAGTGGAGATTGTTTTTGGCTGTGTGTGTATTTAAATAGGAATCACTGATAAGCTGTACTTGGTTCGTTACGGGTATCTAATCTTAGCTCTATAGGAGCTGGACTAGCCTTCCTGCCCCATGGATCCTCTTTCTACAGGGTCTTTAATATCTGGCATTCATATTATCTGAATGTTTTCTCAGGATTAATTAATCTACATTTTATTTTGTAGACTTTAGTGACTGAGCTGTGTAATTGTCTTAGGGGCTGGAGTCTTGTTTTATAGCTATTCTTATAGGCCAGTATTTGTAGAAATGTTCTTGAATAACTTTGTTGTAGGTGCCACTTGTAGTATACTCAAATTTTTCTGTGTACGCTGTTCATGTATGCAGGCCCTGTGTTATAGGCATGCCATTGATTGTGACTTTATTCTGTACTAGAATGTGCTGTTAGTCCTTTTGGTTACTGAGCTGAACATCAGTTGTAATTCTTTGTGATTGTATAACCATACAGACAAGTTCAGACCAGTAACATATCAAAGGATATTTTCTTGAAAGATTGTGAAGATTGGAATCCAGGAATTTTGCTTGGTAGATATGATTAAGTACACAGATGGATTTTGTTTTAATCTTTGTCACTAGTCAATACGTTAGATTGGTGTAGTAGTCTCTAGAAAGCCACAATTAGATCAAAATGTTGTATTTTAATTGTTTTACCATGACAATGCAAAGATTACAAGTTTGTTTTCTTCCTCGCCGCCCCTCCCCATATTTGCACCAGGTGCCCGAGTTATCATGGCTTGCCGTGACCTCAAGAAGGCAGAAGAAGCCCAGCTGTGGGTCATCAAAGAATCGGGGAACAAGGACGTGGTGGTCAAGAAGCTGGACCTGGCCTCCATGAAATCAATCCGGGAATTTGCTGAACAGATCTTGCGGGAGGAGAAGAACGTTGAGATCCTCCTCAATAACGCTGGTATGCACGATGGAATGACGGCATTTCCCCTGTTCTTCTCCTTCAATGAGTTCTTATGGTCGTTGTCTTCCTCTTTGATCCTAGATTTTCTGTAAGATCTCCATATTCGACCACTAAAGTAAACTTTGTCAATGATATTGCTCAGATATAATATAGCCCTATCCTCTCCCCCCCCCCCCCCCTCAATAGGATGGCTTAAGGGTCTTTAGGGTGGGGGTGAAGTCCTTAAATGAATTGATCACATGTTGTTGTTAGCATTTAAACCTTTCGGTCCCAGCAAGTTGAGATACTGTGTCAAATGCCATGGGATTTTTCTTTGCCAGTCAGCACTCGAAGCACTTCAAAAAGATTTAGTGAAATTCAACACTGTGTGCAAGTTAACTTTATTAAAGGACAAGTTCACCTTCATATACATGTGGACTGAGTGAATGTAACAATATTAGTAGAACACATAAGTGAAAATTTGGGGAAAATTGGACGATCCGTTCAAGAGGTATGAATTTTTAAAGTATCTGCGCAGTTACTGCTGGATGAGAAGACTACAACAGTGTATGCTGTCACATGCATACAATGATATAAGGAAAATAAAAAGAGAATTTCACAAAACTTTACTTTTTGAATAAAGTGCACATTTCTTCGGCTTATTACTGACGTACGTTAAGGGTAATATTATTCCCCCTGCTTTCTGAAAGAGAAGACGAGTATTCTTTTGTTATGTGAGAAAAGTGAAAATATGTTGATTTTTCTTTATTCTTTCTTTATATCGTACACATGTGACATCACAAGCTATAGTAGTCTTCTCATCCAGCCGTGACTGAGCAGAAACTTCAAGAATTCATAACTTTTGAACGGATTGTCCGATTTTCCTCAAACTCTCACTGATGTGTTATACTAATATTGCTGCATTCACTCAACCCACATGTCTATGAAGGTGAACTTGTCCTTTAAGTAGAACAAAATCACCTCTGTTGTTGTTGTAAACGATGCTGGTTGGCATTTCTGTTCTTAAGACCCCCATAAGTGTTCAGTACTAGAAAGCACAGAAATGAGGTTGTTGCATAATGCTTTTCAGGGAATAATTTTCCTTCTCGAAATTGAATAACAGTTTTTGTCGATGGACATACATTTTCAACAAAATGGTATACAAGTCTGTGTAATGAAACTGCTATGCAAATTACATTTTGTATAGCAGTCATACCAAAATGCATAGCAAATTGATATGCGATACCAGGAAAATTATTCCCTGCTTTTATTACGATTTCATGATATGCATTCACCATTATTTTGTATACGATCCCGTCCGATCTATTCTTCCAATCTGCTGTTCGGTGTCATGTCTACCCTGACCTCAGGCATCATGATGTGCCCACAGTGGCAGACGGAGGATGGATTCGAGATGCAGTTTGGGGTCAACCACCTGGGCCACTTCCTGCTGACCCTTCTCCTCCTGGACCTCCTCAAGGCCTCCGCCCCGTCCCGCATCATCAACGTGTCCTCCCTCGGCCACCAGTTCGGCAGGATGGACTTCGATGACATGATGATGACAAAGAACTACGAGGCGATGGCCGCCTACGGCCGGAGTAAGCTTGCCAACATCCTCTTCACGAGGGAGCTGGCAAGACGTCTTGATGGTAGGTCACTGGGTCTTAGCACGTAAAATTCTCAGCTTTCGTAACTCTCTGACTGGGCTTGGGATGAATTCAGAGATATTCAGATATTTCCCCCCCCCCCCTCCCCACAACTCATATCAAACAAAAGATGCAATGCAAGTCAAATATTAAGATAACTGAAGCTGTGTGCTCCCACATGTTATATACATTATTGGTATTGGAATCTTTGAATAAAAATGTTAAGACTAAACTGACTTGAAACACTAATGTAATGTTCATTTGTTGATCGTTAGTTTCTATATCTGTGGGGGGGGGGGATATGATCCTTTTGTGTGTAAGCAATATTTTTACAAAATGTTTTGCTTTTTTTTTAAACTCTATTTTTTAATCTAAATGACATGAATCTAAATCGTTTCATAGTTGTTATCTGGCAGATATTTTCACAGATTTCACACTACTCTGGCTAGAGTGTATTCTAAAAATTCCCAATGGAATCCCATTTTCTTTGCTTATTTTTCCACTATTCTAAAACTTGTGACAATATCTTCACGATATTCGATGCACATTTTGAAGGGGCTGAATCGTATACCTGAAGTGTTGTAGCTCCACTACAGGATACTATGCACACAGATGCTATGTGCACAGTAAAATCATGTAGTGTATGGCTGTCTTAAATTGGTTCTGAGTCTGGCAGTAGTTGGCTAACAGCTACTTTGTAACTGATGTTACTGGCAAAATCTGATGGACAATTTACAAGATTTTTGCAAGTCTGTTCACTCTTCAAAATTAAGTGTTGAATAAATTTATGTTTGAATTTCAGGGCAATCAGACAGTACATAGACTTTTATGCTGGAGTTTATGTCTAATCTATTTCTGTCTTTTTAAGTGAATTGGATGAACATGTGTGAGTAAGCAATTGTGTGGTGTGAATTCTAAAAATTTGCAAATATTTTTTTTAGAGGGACTCATTACAAAATATCCCATGAAGATAAAGACATTTACTGTAGTTGATTCAGAAATGTCAGTGTATTTTTATGTTGTATCCCTTAAATATTGTATGTATGGACTCTGCTTTCCCGGTGTTTCCCAATGCAATTAAAGGGACTGGGGTCACATCGTATGCCGTTCATCCCGGCGGAGTGGACACGGATCTGGCCCGCCACCTCGGCACCTACACAATATTCTTTAAGCCCTTGCATCCCATCGTACGGCTGTTTTCCAAGACCTCGGAGCAAGGGGCCCAGACCAGCATCTACTGCTGTGTGGATGAGAAGACTGCCGGGGAAACCGGCCTCTACTACAGGTGAGAGCCCACATTTGGGGCATTGGGTTTGAATGAAGGCTCTCTTTTAAAGGATACTGTACCATAGTGCCATGCCTGTTCCAGAGGGGTGTTAGAACACTCTCAAAGTATGCCACACTTTGCTGTACCCACACCAGAGGAGATCTCAAACGCTTGTAAAGTATACCATACTGTCTTTGTTTTGTTGCAACATGAAACTTCACAACTCCGTAACTTCCCTATTGTCTGCCAAATTTTTATGAAGTTTCTACAGTTTTGTCCTCCAATATATTTCTGGTCTGAAATTGGTGTTAAATTTTGATCTCAATACGAAACATTTACCTCCGAAATTAACAGCTGTCACCAATTTCAGATGAATGTTTAATACAGATGAGCTTCTACTCATAGGCTTTGACGAATATTTCTATTCGTTAAAGCCTACTCAAACTTGATGTGGTATAGCACTTTGAGATGGCAAGTCTACAGTCTGACAAATGAGAGAAAAGTTCTGTAGGCAAAGGAGCAAGCAAGGCTTGTAGCCAACACATGAAAGTAGCTGTTTTCATTATGCTTGTGATATATCCTGTTCTGGACAACGATATTGACAAAAAATGATAGTCTTGTTGACTTGAGATTGTCTTCCTCTGTTTTATGGAATTAGATATGATACAAATACTACAAAAAAGTTTGTTTTTACACCAGAATATGATTACAGTCAAACCTGTCTATAGTGGCCGCCCAAGGGAGACGGAAAAAGTGGCCGTTATATACAGGTGGCCGCTATAGACAGGTAATCCAACCTTGTGGGCATTGCTTACATGTACATGTATCATCGTTGTATCCTTTTTATGTACATGTGTGTGTGTACGTATGCACACACCGTGTGTTTCATGCATTAACCATGCCGGTGTATATGAAATTGTTAGTATGTGTACTGTCGTGAAGAAAGATTAACACTAGTGCATTATTATGACTGAATGAGGAATGAATGCAGCGGTGGTGATCATTGAACATTGCCCGCACGGCTACAAAGCAGAAAAACACGAATTATCGCCTCGGCTACGGCTCCATTGGGTTTTTGCCCGCTATAGACAGGTTAAAATCTACCGCGGGAAACAAAATTCGTGGCCGCTGGCCGTGTTAGACAGGTTGCCGCTATACAAAGGGTCTTTAACAGGGCTTTTCTCTCGGGGGATTTTTCAGTGGCCGCTATAGACAGGTGGTCGCTATGGACAGGTGGTCGCTATGGACAGGTGGCCGCTAAGGCAGGTTTGACTGTATAACATCTAAAAGCTTGCACACAGTTGTTTGATAAAGGTGGATACACTATAAATGCCTTTGTAGATAACCTACTGACATGTAAAGATCTTAATGAGAACTTGCTTCCCCAGTTATACGATTTTGAAATCAATTGTGTAGGTTCATCAGCTAGTTGGGGGGGGGGGGAGAGGATGGTGGGTTGGTTGACAGAATAGTATGCCAGAATAATTTTGACAATTTGCATTGTGTTTCTATCCAAGAGTATTAAATAGCTTATGATATCTTTCCAGTACCACAGCTTACCAGACATGATGATTGTCATAAAATCTGTTGTTACTGGTAGCTTTTGACCTGATTTTCTGTGCAGTAAAGTCTCCTATTTGTGAGTAGTCTTCTCATTAATCTTCTCCCTCTCCACTCTTCCATGGAAAGGCCTTGGAGTGGTTTAGAGTTACCTAACAAATAGACAACAGTTTGTGTTGACAAAAATGCATAAGGGTCATAGTGGTCAAAGACCAGGTTAAAATGCTAACAATTTACTATTCAATACTTTTTCTCCGTACCTTGAAAATTACTCAATGCGTAAACCTATAAAAGGGTCTAAAGTCATTTAAAATCCTCAAATGCCCAAATACATGGTCTCTCAGAAAATATAGTCATTCATCCAATTAAACCTATTTCAAGGAAAGTGAACATTCAACACTTTTGTGACAAACATATCATTTTGATATTTTGAATGACATTGATATTTTGAATAATTAAAATGACTCAAGTAACACATGATAGAATTTTGGTAGTGATCTGGGAATTTATAGGGAATTTTTGAAGGATTTTTTATATTTTGGCAGGTAGGGTCAATGAACTTGGGAGTTCAGGTTGCGCGGATTTGAGGTTTGCATGCGCACACTAAAGTGCGTGCTCTAGTTTCTGCTAAGACGAGGCGCGCCGCGCAGCTGGAAGTTTATGACGTAATAAACGGCTTCTGTATTGGGAAATTGGGCGACTTTCAACATGCATACATGGATGGAAATCACCGATCTCTATGGAAGAACAAGATCAGTGGTGGAAATGAGCTGCATGCTTGGCGGAGGTCTGCGCTCTCAGAGTGCTTCTCTAGTTGTATAATGCTACCTCTGTCTATGTTTGCTTTCTTTCAGTGACTGTGCCGTCAAGGTGCCTTCCAAAGCTGCTCAGAATGATGATGATGCCAGGAAGCTGTGGGATCTGAGTCTGAAACTTGTAGGCTTGGATGAGTAGAAGGAGTCAGAAGACAGCAAGAAGAAGAGGAAGTGATGGAGGAATAGTAGAAGGAGAAGTAATATTTTGATGAAGTAGAAATAGATGCGTATTGGAAGAGGAGGAGTTATAGGATTCAGAATGGTAGGAGGATGGGATCATGTGATTATGTCGAGACATTAAAATGAATTCGATGAAGATTTCACTTTTTTATATAGTATTTTTCTCTTCAAACACCTGCAGTATGGCAAATAGGATAATTTGTCCAAAGATGTATAACACTATTATGAAGTCAATCTCTTATATATCTCAGGGGACATTTCATATTTCCTATTCCCTGTATTAAAGGGAAAATCAAGAGCTTTAGGTGACACATGTATGATGTTCACAGGCGTAAAGTGAACTAAAGCAAGGTGGACGGGAATTTTTTGTTCGATCCTTCTTGTATTCAGTCATCATTACTATCAGCATCATCATTAATATTGCCATCATTTGAAACAAACATTTTATTGCTAGTTATTTAAAGAAGGTCACAGATACGTGTACATCACAGATTACTGGCATCTGCAAACTTCAGGTAGATTCCCGGGCTACCTGGCGTGTGGGAAAAGAGAAAGTAGAGAAGTTGAAGTTGAAAGGCAGACGTCATGTGATCACTTAGCCATCTCCAGGAAAAGGGGACCGCGATCTGTTCTCACTAAACCTGTTCAGATGGTCATGCAACACGTGCGTCCCACCACCACAAAATGTCCAAACCAAATCGTTGCCAACTCTGAGCGAGAGTATACTCGCATCTTAGCCAGAAAGTGTGCACATGTGCCATTCCAGATTAAAGTGCCTGTGATGGAGCGTATTCATCCCGTGTTTTGGTGTCTTCATAGGGAGATTTTGCAGTGGCGACCTGGACGTTAGATTGTGTACATGGTGTGTAAATTTTGGGAGTTGTCATGGTAATGAGCTGGAACTTCTACACCTCCTTGATTCTACAATCATAGTCGCCCAAATAGAGCTGTAGGAGAATCCCCAATACAGATGAGGGAGTGGGATGTCGTAAGCACCTTTGCTTTTGGGAAATTTGCTGCATCTCAACAGAGCTGCCATGTTATGCATTTGTGAAAGTGCTTGTAAGACATGACGGCCCAAGGAATAAGGTTGGTTGCTTCCCATATCATACAGTTCACTGGCGTGGCATTGCGAAGCTCCTTTGTTCTCAATAGTACAGTAGTAAAAAGCCTCACTGTCAGGTTCAGTGATGACCGATTGATATATTACTCATACTGTACCTAGCGGAGTGATGTCACATTCAGGGGAGTGTGATTTTTCTCATGCACGTAAGCACGGACCACAACCTTCCTTAATCGGCCCCGCCGAAGTCATATATTGTCTGTTGAGAATGAGAAGGGCGTTAAGTGGTCTTGAACACTATGGGTTCAGTGGCAACTTAACGCCCTTATCATTCTCAACCGACGAATTATGTTTGCATGGTATTAAAGTAATAGTAGTTGCAGTTTTGTTTGAGTCTTTTTTTCTTTTTCTTTTTTAACATGGCACTTACGTGCAGCACGTTAAGTTATTGGTAATAGAAAGGAAATATTGCACAGTACATCCACGTGTATATGCAGGAAAAGTACTCATCAAAGTGTTAAAGTTAAAGGGCTTGACTTTTTCAATAACTGAAATGGTATGTGATCTAAACAAGTAAAGTAAAGTAAACCCCAAACGGAAAGCAAACCAGCACATCCTTTTTGTCTTACCCTCCATTCTTAATTCTTGTATTGGTAAACTTTCAGCACTTCTGGTCTCTGAATAGTTGTGGTGTGTTTGTTTCTCGTCATATGAGCTATACATGACGTGACTTTAAAGGACAAGTTCACCTTCATTAACATTAAGGATTGAGAGAATGTAGCAATATTAGAAGAACACATCATTGAAAGTTTGAGGAAAATCGGACAATCCGTTCAAAAGTTACAAATTTTTGAAGTTTTTGTGCAGTCACCGCTGGATGAGAAGACTACTCAGTGCATGATGTCACATGCGTACAACAATATAAGGAAAATATAAAGAGAATTTCACAAAATTTCATCTTTTGAAAAAAGTACACATTCCCTTGACTGGTTACTGACATATGTTATGGGTAATATTATTCCCATTGCCTTTAGAAAGAGGCAAGTCAAGTGCTCTTTTGTTATGCGAAAAAAGTGAAAATATGTTGAATTTTCTTTACATTTTCTTTATACTTTTGTACTCTGTGACATCACAAGCCTTTGAAGTCTCCTCATCCAGCGGTTCCACCACAAAAATGTAAAAAATTCATAACTTTTGCATCGATTGTCCAATTTTCCTCAAACTTTCACTGATGTTTTCTTACTAATATTGCTGCATTCTCTCAATCCTTATGTTTATGAAGATGAACGTGTCCTTTAATGCAAACATTGCATCATTGTTCTTTTAGAAAAAAAAAAATTAGAGACATCATGTGAAACATGTAGGAATTTTAGACTTCGTGCTGAAGATGAATGACTACAAAATGAAAACGACCAGTCATGTTACCATGTAAACCCAGCAATATATTGTTGGAGAAGTACTGTGAAAACTTTTATTTTTGCGTTCAGATATTTTTGGCAGATGAAGAGGCCACAGACATTTTTGCCGGATGTTCTTTTCGCAATTTGACACCGAGGCTATCACAAGTGCACAAATGCCTGTCTGTTCGCAATACTTTGCGTCTTCTTAAAGGACAAGTTCACCTTCATGAACATAAGGATTGAGAGAATGCAGCAATATTAGTAGAACACATCAGTGAAAGTTTGAGGAAAATTGGACAATCGATGCAAAAGTTATGAATTTTTAACATTTTTGTGTTGGAACCGCTGGATGAGGAGACTACTAAGGCTCGTGATGTCATATGAGTACAACAGTATAAAGAAAATGTAAAGAAAATTCAACATATTTTCACTTTTTTCGCATAATAAAAGAGCACTTGACTGGCCTCTTTCTAAAGGCAATGGGAATAATATTACCCATAACCTATGTTAGTAACGAGTCAAGGGAATGTGTACTTTTTTCAAAATATGAAATTTTGTAAAATTCTCTTTATATTTTCCTTTATGCTGTTGTACGCATGTGACATCATACACTGCAGTAGTCTTCTCATCCAGCAGTGACTCCACAAAAACTTCAAAAATTCATAACTTTTGAACAGATTGTCCAATTTTCCTCAAACTTTCAATGATGTGTTTTACTAATATTGCTACATTCTCTCAATCCTTATGTTAATGAAGGTGAACTTGTCCTTTAAGTTTGTGGCCCAATAGTGCAACATTTGCGAAAATAACAGTTTTTGCAGTATTGCCCAAGAAGTGAAGTAAATCATATCAAGTCATGTGTGAAATTCCTTGATACCTACTGTTAAACATGATATATTGCCGGCATGAATTTTTCGCGAATTGGGAGGCGACGGGCTTTTTTGCGGCAGGTAATTTTCGCGAACTGCCACTGGCATTCAATGCTTATAGTGTAGACAAGAATATTCGCGTGCATTTCAAATTTGCGAAATTAAAATGCACGCAAACATTCCTCGTTTTTACAGTATTAGTGGCTCTCCACCTTGGTTAATGTGTTTGGTTTTTTTTTTTTTTGTTCCTTTTTTTCCTCTCGAAATAATGCTGTTGCTTGTTAAGCAGTCTGCCTGTTGGTGGCACTGTATGATATTGACACTATGGGTTTTTGTTTCTTTGTCTATGAGAGTCTTGTGGTTGTCTCATGACAACAGAGCAATTAATATTTAGAACTGTATTATGTCTATTGCATGAAATAAGTTGATTGTTATCTATATCATGTTTGTACTACAGTACATACTATGTTACAGCTTCTGTTCTTGAAAATCATGTAGAGCAATAGGGATTGAGGCAAGGCCAATTACATTTCCAAGATCTTTCGAGGTACATGTATATTAGAGGTCACTAAGCACCTACATCTAGTCTTTAGTTGAGACGCAAATTCGCAGTACTACACAGAAAAAATATATGTATATGTGCACTTATGTGGGATACATGTATTGAATCATATGTTTATGAAGTTATGTGTGTATGTCTTTATTATCTTTATGATTGTGCCTCTGTATCTAATTGATTAAATTGAATGATTTGTCAACAAGAGAAATGTTGTCAGTTGTGACTGCTGTAGGCTAGTTTACTTTTTTTGTCAGGGAAAGGAAAATAAATCTTAATTGAATGATACACGTACTGTGTACCCGAGGTGAGTTGTATCATGGAGCTACGTAGCTCCATGGTTGTACGTTGATAGACTACAATAAAGCAATGTAGACAGGGATAGTGTGAAAAATGACCCGAAAGTTATGGCTATTCAAACAGTTCTTGATAACAACAGAAATCAATCAACATATTGAATGTTGGACGGTTCCAGTATTTCATACGGCATCCTGACTCTGGGGACAATTCAAAAGTATTTCTTGTTCATGGTCATGTGATAGAGATGTCATGAAATATGGCTAACTTCAACAACAACAACAACAACAACATTTTTTTTCTGTATACCCATTACTTGTTAAAGTAATAAAAAAAGCCTGTACCAAGTGTATGATGTTTTAGCGTGACATCCAAGACAAAGGAAGCAAATCACCTTGTCAGTTAAATCCCCCAAGCTTATTGTTTATAATAGGAAGGCAAACATTTTGTAAACATTCAATATAAATTCTGGCTTCTTATAGTTTTCTGTATGTGCAAGAAGCGTAAAACGAAAACAAACGAACAAACAAAACAAAGCAAACAAAAACAGTCAATGCCTAACACATCACAATCACAAGACTGGTCCAAGCATACAAGGTGCTCACTGGATTCCTGGTAATATATATAAATTACATACTTAACAAATATTAGAGTACACTCTCTATTTAACAAACATATTTATAAATAACTGGTTACAACAAAGTTAAAATTCAGGCCGCAAAATTTTCCACTGTTTGTTTTCTATTCTTTGGTTCGGTTATAACGCAATTTCAATATAACAAAAGAAAATTGCCGGTCCCGAGGACTTTGAATCGTTATAACAGAAGTCCACTGTATCATGTGATATATTTTGTGTTCTTGTCAAGGGTCTTAATTTGAGTCTGTGTCTGTGCTTTAATGGAAATATTCTGTGCCAGTTGCAGGACAGATACCTCTCAAGCTAGGAACTATACAGTATGTCACAAAAAATAATGACAATCGGATTTTTGCATTGAAAACTTCCAATATGATTAAAATGTCTGAATGCTGTTTCAGGGTCTAAACATATAACATCTTACCTATATTTTGTAGAAAACTCCATTCAATTTGGTTAGGTGGTCACGAAGAAATGTGAATCATTGTGAAGCATGTCGTGGATGTGATTCTTCCAAGTTTGGCACTTGGATGCTCTTGGACAGAACTTGGAGGGATGGGATTCCTAACATGCTCTACAAAACCATCTTTTCTCTTTGACCACTGAAGCAAATTTGATGGGGTTTTCTGCAAGACGTGGGTAATAAGTTATACACGTAGGTTTCATACCCTGAAATTGTATTTAGATTGATTCACTTATTGCGGAAGGTCCTGTTGTATTTTTTTTTAATCTGTGGGGGGGGGGGGGGGGGGGGGTGGGGGACATACGGTACAATAATCTTCGAAGTCACAGTAATGAAATTGTGATACTTGTACAAGACCCCCATTAGTCTGGGCTCCGTCCCCTTTTCCTTGGTGCGATAAACCAAAAGAGGGTGCAAATTTTCTGATTGCGATAATTGAGAGACTGCGCGCCCTCGGGTATCGCAGTTCTCGGCGTATCGCAATCCTCGGGTGTCACGCCCTCGTACGGCTTGTTGCGTAAAAAGGCTACGAGTAAAAAGAGTCCAGAAGCTAGACTAGACCCACATGGACAACACCACACACACACGCAAACACACACCCTTTTGTTGTCGAGTCTCACCTTACAGGTAACTGCTTAGAATTTGACCAAACTGTACATGTTTTCTATGTTGTAGCCAAATCTTGGCAAACAGGCTGACATTGCACACACATCGTATGTATACATGATTGTAACAAGTACAGTGGTATATGGTGTATCAACCTAAACTGCTCTTTGACTGCCATTGTATTGGGTCATTTATTGACGCTTGGCTGCAAATTCCTAATCGTTCAACCGTGATTAATGACCATGTCAAATGAAATGCATGCATTTGCAGCAAGAGCATTTACAACATACATTTGTATCTTGTGTGAAGTGTGTTTGCTTGTGTCTATTGACCCCTTCGCGGAGTCTGTATATCTAGCAGTCCTTCACTTATCCATTTGTCCAATCATACACGTACAAACAAACACATCCACACGCACACACACAAACACAAACACACACACACACACATACGTGTCCGTGGTGGAAACCGAGGACCTGTGTGTGAGTAGGACTCTTGTCAACCAAGGACTCGTTCGTATATTACCATCCAAGGACTTATTACATTAATGCTAATCGAGGACCTACAAACATGTACCCCTACATGCAAAAGCATTCAAAAGCAGACCGTTTGGAATGGTCTGTGTACCGAGGACGTCCTTGGTTCTCTGTGTGTCCTCAGTTTAAATGTAAAGTTTGTATGTGTGTCCTGCTTTTACACCATGGGTAAGTGCACACAAACACACGCAAATGCACACACACACAAACACACAGCATACATCGGTCATCGGCCCTCGTGTGCATAACGACAGCTAGACGTAAGACTATCCAACCACTCAAGTCAGCTGAGAAAGAGACAGGACAATCCAATAACTACTGCATCTTTTGCGTTTATATCTATTTCATCAGAAATAAAAAATATCACTTCGAACTATTTGCCTCGGGTACAAAAAAGGAAAGGCTACTGAGTATTTCTTTGTACAAGGTGCCTGGGGAAAAATACTGGATGAGCAACACTGAATACAATCACAACAGGAAATTTTATATCATTGCATCAAACATTTAAGAGTGACATGTGTTCCACTCTAGAACACAATACACTCAGAACAGTAAACTCCAAAAAGCTTCCAGTATGGCATAAGGTGTGTGCAACACAATAAGCAAGGAATTGGTTCCACTGCAAATTTGAATATCATATCAGAATACAAACACAACAAACATGACCAAATATTTCATAATAGCAAAAAAAAAAATGCATAAAAAAAAATGTGATTCCAAAGAGAGCAAATATACCACATTACACATTATTTTGCACTTTACTTAAAATGCACAGCATCTAGTAAGTGTGAATGTCGGTCGTGGACAGTTCAGGTAATCACATTTTTCAATACTAGATCGTGCTGTCGCTTGATTCCACCCCCCCCCCCCCCCCACAACAGAAGTTTAAAAAGAAAAGAATTAGCATTACATTTGTGGCCTTTGTTTGTTTGTTTGTTTGGTTGTTTTTTTTAGACACAATAACCCTTAGTCACCAATTCACTTAGCAATAATAAAATGTATACCATACTTAAAGGAAAAATCGAGATGAATTTCTTATTTCACAGATCATGTAGTACATAAATTGATAATGCCGTAAATAGTTTGTGGAATTTATTGTGGTTTTAGAGCAGATAAACCAATTCTCTGAAGACCCCAAAACATATAACATTTTATATATCACTACAAATTCTGAACCTGTGTACCCAGCATGACCAATTTATAGATGTTCAAAGACCCAAGTCCGTAAAGTATCCAGAAGTCTCCTTTAATTCCAATTTCGAATCATCTGATACATGTATACAGTTCTTTGTTCTCTTTTCTTGAGTTGCCGTGATCTTGACAACAGGGGCATTAACCCCTCTCCTACCGGAGACCTGGTTGCTATGTTTAATCCCCCTTGGAATCATCACTTCTAGGAGGCTATGGATTAACGTCATTGATTTGCCAGTCAGTCAGTCATGTCAGTTACAGTAGAGCTGAAGTGACTGTGAGACATGAAACTATCTTCTACATACAAAGTGTAATTTCAATTTAAGTCCAGTGGACCAGACTGATCAAGTTATCTAATGAACGCTGTTCATACTCAGTCTTTCACTTCACACAACAAGTCACAGATGCTTGTATGGCACATATCTTTACTCGTACAATATCTTGATGAGGTTCAAGAGCTTATAACATTCTCTTCTATAATACATTTACACATTATTGCACTTTTCTTCAACATACATGGCAATGCCTCATTTGTACAAATTATCTTACACTGAAAACATCCCTGCATATGAGTACCATTAAAAGCAGGAACAGTACATTCATACAGGTGCTAAATGAGCACATGTACTCCTCATGAACAAACAATATCTAGGGATTTGGTTCATAGAACACAAAATACATCCGGGTAACATAAATTTCAACACTGAGGAGATTAGCATTTACATCACATTGGGCTACTTGAAGGCTCACTTCCTCAAAAAAGTATTGTACTGTATTGCATGTACAATGTATTGATTACATGCAAACAAAACATGAACTATTCTCTCTTGAATAAATGCGCCTATCTGCAGTACTGTGCTCAAAAGGATAACTGTTTTTACATCCCATGAATCTTCAATCAGATCACAAAACAAGCTGTAGTTTCATAATTTCTCTGAACTAGCAGCAGTGACAAAAATGAGGTACTGCATTTTAGAATCATTCTCTCACCATAAATGCCGCTGCTGCTGCTGATGATGATGATAATAATAAAAATTAGAATAATGATAATAATAAAAATTAAAATAATGATAATAACAATAAGAAGAAGAAGAAGAAGAAGAAGAAGAAGAAGAAGAAGAAGAAGAAGAAGAAGAAGAAGAAGAAGAAGAAGAAAAAGAAGAAGAAGAAAATCGAATAAAAAGTACATTAGTATAATAAATGTTGCACCTGTCACCCAATTAGAATTTTGATGTACAGCCAGTATTACATAAAAACAAACTAGATGCTATCTTTGGCTCTTTGGCAGAGATTGGGAACTACAGGTACAAGGGAAAAGACAATGCCTGAGCAGGCAAATAATAAGCCAGTTTGGAGTTAGCTCATGGGCACATTGGTCCAAAAGACCTTTCTTTTTTCTCAGTCAGTTAGGGGCACTTCACTCATTTTAGAAAAACATAATGCGTACAGGCTACTTTACATAAGCTTTACATAATAATTTATGGAATTCATTGATCATGTTCAAACAAAGAATTAACTGGCGTAGACCAGATGACCAGAATGATCCTTCAATTAACACTTGGGAAAGCATCCATTTCATTATTTTGCATTGAATGTATTAACAATCTAAATAATCTCTGTCTATTGATATTGCCAAATACCACTTTTGCTGTCAGGTGGATGTGCTGGCAAGCAGCATATATAAGGACTACATGAATACTCATTACATCACAGATGCTTATCACAGTAAATTTAAAAACCAACATGCCTGTTGGTAAGAATGACCTTTCTTCTGCTCATGTGCAAAGTGGAACTGCGAACTGGCTTATTGTCCTTAACATACTGTGATATTCCTCAATGTACTAAATGCCAGGAAATGTAATATATGACATGAACATGTTATACAATATACATGTACATGTATCTGCAAACAAAACTTAAAGGGAAGATAAACCCCAAGAACAATGTGGATTGAGTGAAAGCAGCAACATTAGTAGAACACATCAGTGAAAGTTTGAAGAAAATCGGACAATCGATGGAAAAGTTATAAATTTTTAAAGTTTTGGTGTTGGAACCGCTGGATGAGGAGACTACTAGAGGTTATGACGTATGAGTGGACTACAATATCAAGAAAATATAAAGAAAATACTACAAAAATCCATTTTTCATGAAAATTACAAATTCCATCAACTTGATATTGACATATGTTAGGGTAGCAATTATTCCCCCTGCTTTCTGAAAGCGGTTGGTCCACTACTCTTTCATAATTCTAGAAAAGTGAATTTTTGTTGAATATCCTTTATATTTTCTTTGTATTGTTGTCCACTCATACGTCATATCCTCTAGTAGTCTCCTCATCCAGCGGTTCCAACACCAAAACTTTAAAAATTCATTTAAACTTTTGCATCGATTGTCCGATTTTTCTCAAACTTTCACTGATGTGTTCTACTAATGTTGCTGCTTTCACTCAATCCACATTGCTCTTTGGGTTTACCTTCCTTTAAGAATGCTGGGGCTATGTACTGGTTGGAAGTTAACAATGCACATGTACATGTACAATTTCATATCAATTACACAAAATATAACTGACATTCAACAAAAATGTTTGTCCAATGTCAAACCCAGAGGTGCTCACCATCAAATTTCCTCAAACCCTGTAAAAATTCTGGATATTCACCAGAACATTTTTAATAACACTTTGCTCTCAATACAGAGTCATTGTGAAGAGAAACCAGAAGGAGATGCACACCACTTGGCAACAGCTTATGTTAGAAAACAAAGTTCTGTATAAGAAGCATTCTGACAATCCTCATCCTACACAACAATACTTTGTAGAAGCGCAAAGAAATTGCACACATTATTGCTAGATCCGCATGTAATAAAAGTCCAGTATGTCCATAGTTTTAGCATTCCTACATAATCTGCAGCAAGTTCTGTGTACTGTAAAACACCATATATTTGCGGCATGAAATTTTTGCGAATTTGAGCCAATGGCCTTTTTCACAGCATGAAATTTTCACGAGTTCCCTCTAACATTCAATGCATACAGTGTAGATCAAAAACTTTCATGTGCATTTTAATTTCATGAATCTTGACTCTAGTGAAATTTGCGAAAGTAAAATGCACGCGAACATTCCTCGTTTTATAGCACATTTGTTCCCTACATTCTTTTTCAATTTTAGAATAAATGTATATTGGGAATTTATGCAATTTCCTATTCAAAACAGATTTCGGACACATTCATCTGCTCATGACAAGTTGTCACATAAACTTACTTCTTCTTTAATCCACTCATTCGAATCGTCTTTTGGCAGAAGCACTTTATTAGTTTAGATTCAAATGCACCTGACATAAAACATTGTCATTTTGCCAAAGTGGTTTCTCCATATCAATTTCCTGATGATACCATTAAATATAAATGAATGATCTAGTATGTTTGTACTGTTCATAAGTGATAATACGCCCTTGGAATGATTGTATGAAGTACACTATGCCTATTTCGGCTTGTGACATTACTGATACTGATGTTGATCATCAAATGCATATGGCTGTGTCAATCACGTAAAACCTCAACTCATGTGCACTAGATACAGTGCATGTTAATAGAATCATTCTGTTCCACTCAACTTATACCTTGTATCACTATACCTGAATCAATAATCTGCAATACATAGTAAACTCAATTGCAAGGTAACATTTACATGTAAATATACAGCACATAAACAAAAATAGAAAATTAAAGTTTTTTTTTAAATCCCTTTTTGGACATTATATCATATTTTGAAAAAAATATAAAACAGTATAAAATATGGCAAAACCAAAAGAAAGGTATTTTGAGTGTGATCATGCCAACTTTTGAAAGTTTGGCTTTAGAACTAATAATCATTTACCAATACAGCATTTGGGAAAGGATTGGAACTTTGGTTGCATCATCATCAAGAACAAAAAGCACCAGTTTTGGGTGAGTTGAAAGTTCATTTCATTAACAGCTTCTTCATGCAATGAGAGGGTAGGTAAAAACAGTCAAAAAACAGACTGAATTTTAAAGATCTATGCACCTTGTAATCATCTAAAACACATATTTATAATTTGCAAATAATTCTAGCCATCTTGCTTGGTGGCTTGTAAGTTTTCATACTCCCCTGACTGAGTGGTAATGCAAGTTTGGCACTCCATTTGATACATGTATGATGTTTTTAATATTAATTACTCAGTGAAAATATGAATAACACAAGGATACAGTGTCAGGTACTTGGAATGTCCATAAGCAGCAAGATGCTGATTCTCTCTCTCCTTTGCAATTAACAGATGACAGTTGGTCTAGGATTGGTTATCAGACACAGAGCTGCATTCTGTGCAGTATAGGTTTCAAAATATTACCTGCCTTCAAATACGAGAGAGAGTGTGAAGCTTGTTATCTGCATGAAAGAATCAAAGAAAGTCAATAATGATCTGGCATTATTTCAGAATTCACATCACTGCCGACTTTTCACATGTGGCCGAGCACCGCATAAGAATACCTGCACCTTATTGCAATGGAAATACAAATTATGCAAATAATATCAACTCTTTTTGCAATATGTTTTCTTCAGCTGATCAGCTGGTGCCTGCAATACGAGCAAAGTCTAAAACATAGGATCAGAGTCCTCCTCCGAGTCCCATCCACTTGATTCAATCGGAGGACCATCCTTATCAAAATCGACCTCGACTTCATATTGGAAATCTGGGTCTCCGGGCTTCCTTCTGTTCTTTTCGAACGTCTCGTCCATAATGGCCTTCTTTTCCTTCAGCGCCCGGTCGTCCAGCTTGTTGAGGTTCTCGTTGGGGTCAATGCCCATGTCGGCACCGATCTTGTTGAGGGCATCGTCGAGGCGCATCCCGCCCTGCCGCTCCTGGATGACGCGGAGGAGCTTCTCCAGCTGGCGTGGACTGATCTGCTGGATGAGCTCCCGGTGCTTGGGGTTGGAGTTCAGCTCCTCGATGGTGCTCTTGATGTTGGAGTGCTTGTTGAACTTGCGCAGAGGGAGCGAACGCTGCCGCTTCTTGCCAGACTGCTCTTCGATGTAAGTCACAATCAGTGTTGGCGGATCAACCCTGATCCCACACTTCTTTGGCATTAGTGCCATCATTCATAAAAAATCTTGGGTTGCAGGTAACTGATCTAAAAATCTCCAGATAAGCCTTCTGCAGCCAAGTAATCAAAATGAAGACTCTGTCATCTGAAAATAAGCAAGTGAAAAGATTGTTCAACGTTAGCAGTACAATCAAACATTCAGGGGGTTTTCCCAGTGATTATAATGATATACAGAAATTAATATATGTAGGCCTACCAATTTTAAGGAAATCTGGACTTGGTTGAACAGATGTGATCCCTCAGACCTGGCTAAAACTGTGGCTTGGCTTCAGAGTATATCTAGCAAAGTTACAGATGGTAACTTCAGTGCACAAACTAAATGTTATTGCAAACAGAGCTCTCTGAAGCAGCACCTCTTTTCTTTTTTTAAAGTTGATTTACAACATGATTTGAAATGAAATGTAGATTTAGTTCTGCAAGTATATACTATAACCTTCTGAAGTACTTGCTTTCTGGTAGGACTTTCTTTTTCCTTTCTTTGTGAGAATCATCTGTGCATAAAACTCCAAGATGACAAACCATTTCCCACTTTTTTTTAAAGTTTTTCGCAGTAAAAAGCCAGACAACAGTTGCATACAGTATTTGCAGACATGATCAAGAAATGGTCTCCACCCTGACCTGAACTGTGATATCTTTATAGACAATCATTATTGACATGTAAAACTCAAGTTGAAATTCAAAGACGCTGTCTTGTCTCTGAAGAAAAAAAAAAAAAAAAATTAAGTGTCCCCCAGTAGCATCCAGGATGCTATAGATCCATTGGCTTGGTCTTTACTTGCACATAGCAAATTTTTATAGAGTTTGTATATAATTGATTACACATTTTGTATTTGCCATTTGTAAATGACACCTTCCAGAAGGCTGCCCTACCAATTATCAGAAGGTTGCAGCCTCCCGTAGGGTCCAAAATGCTGTAAGCCTGGCAGCCTGATTTTTATTTGCACGCACATGACATTTTATTGTAAATAGTTACATCTGCATAATAGCACTTCAAGCACCATCGGCCAACGTCGTCATCGCACAGCCCATCCCAGTTTAGCTTCGACGAGCTGCTACAGGGATTATCATTTCAAGATTCAAGATTCAAAATACCAGTGTACACTCTGTCCGTTGCCGTTGGGTTGGCCTTTGATGTCACCATGTATGCTGTGTACCATCCCCGTATAGCTTCCTACAAAAACTGCAACAGGTCAAGTACAACGTATGATTTTCAAAGAGCGGCGTTGGGCTGTCTCGCATATCTAACACTGTAACAGTTAGACTTAACAGCGGATACCTGCATGTCGCATGTCATGTCATGACACATGTGCAATGTTATTTGCGCAGATTTTCTCCTGACACGATATTGAATATGTGGGGCATGTGATACGCAAGAAAAGAAAAAAAAAAAAACGCCACTGCACAAGACCTATATACGAGTCATTTTACAAGGGTTTAACCGATCATACAAGTATACGATACATTGATATCATAAGAGGTATCCCACCTACCTGGAAATATTTGCAGACACGATGTAGGGGCCTTCGTTGACGAATTTGCTCTGTCTTTATAGTGATTAAAAGATCAGATTCCATCTATTATTGTTCATTCAAATCGAGTGGGAGACTATGGTACGCCAAGTGATAAACCAACTGCATATTATTGTGCGTGGTCAATAATTGAGGGGAAATGGTCAAGCGAGACAGAGCGCCATCTGTTGTCATGAATGAAATACTTCACATGCATAATGTTGACTTGAATGATTATGTTGATTCATGTCACCCTAAACGTCACCATTTAAATAATTATATGGCCAAATGATTATCTAAATACATGCCACATATCTTAAAACAATGTTTTCTAATACATTTTCTTCAGAGTACTCAGAGAACTTCTATCACATAAATCTTCCAAACCTTTTGCCGGTGAATGACATCATCTGTCAATCATTGTTAAAGTTCTAATATGAATACATGCAATAAAAGACATTAGAAAGCACTTTCCCCGAACCTTAGCGTAATTTGCATGTTTTTATTTTACTCATACGATTAGTAAAAACATTGTAGGGAAACTATGTACCGGTAACATTACTTGCAAGAAAGATACATGTTATTACAACACAATAGCTTTTATTAATAGGTAACTGTATAGTTGTTAATCACTAGAATGTTTCATGGACATTTAGAAACTCACACATAATATGGATATACAGTATAGTGCATGTCATATTCGAGTGATTATTATGGGCGTATGTGTGTCCGTGCGTGTGTATGCGCGTATATTTAATCTATTATCACACGTATTTTCACGCTGCACATCATAATGTGCCGTCGAGTTCACCTATTTTTTATGGATCTTGAAAACTCTCTCACTCCGTAATCGCTAGTCTTCTGGTGGCATTTCATGAAGCACTTTGTCTGACAAAGTTGTCGGACAAATTTGCTCTCAGCCAATCAGATGCAAGGATTTCAGTAGCTTGTAACAGTTTGTCAGAAAAATATCCGACCAAAATGCTTCATGAAAATGCCCCCCCCCCCCCCCCCGGTCTAGTCATTTCAAATTTATTTTCATGATTTGGTTTTCAAATCAGGTAGATTATATGGAATGCTCAGTACAGCTAAACATTTAACAAGTCGAATTACGAAAAGTTCCTAAATACACTTTTTAAAGTATTTTTGCAAACATTAGATATATATATATATATATATATATATATATATATATATATATATATATATGTTTTGAACAAGACAGGTAAAGGATATAATATCATTACGTGTCATGATAGCGGCATCCCAAGCACACTGTGTCAAAGTAACCAATGCCATTACTGCACTTCGCCTCGTTCCTTCGACTAACGTTCAAACACTCAAAGAACAGATCGAGACGAACTCGCGCATAAGTGTTTTATGATGAATATATTTAGAAATATTGGAGAATTACTCACACACCGTGTGGATATAAATGAATTAAGAAGACAATTCAGTTCGGGTTGAGGTAGAACAAAATAATTGATCGAGGGTAATAAGATTTCTACGAGCGGGTCTGAAGTCAAAATAGAATATCTTGAAGTCATCGCTATTTTCAGTCGGAAAAAGACATCTACAAGAAGACCTGAATTAGGAATCAACAAACTGAACTATTAATAGCAAAAGAAGGGTATTATCTGGCCGGTGCAACATGTCGTTTTTTGCAGTATTTGCAGACTAGCATGAACACTCGAATGAAGTGAGAATAATAGGTTATCAAAGCAACGCCTGTACCGCCGAGTCTACACACTCAACTCGGAAAGGGGATACTCCCCAACGGCGTTGCCCCTTTCCCTCAACACAGGAAAAGTGCCATTTCGCTTCTTACAACACTTGCGGATGCGTGGCGACAAGCCTACAAGATAAAGTTTCTGATTGACGCATACAACCCAGTGTTGATGGTGGTTCGCATGTGTTATAAGAAGTCCTTGTAAACCCCGCGTCTCACACTGATTTTCAGCGCAAGATGGTCGAGAAAAGAATTTTCTGCGTGCGGAGCGCACGATGACCCGCTCCTCTGAAGATGCACTGTCCAGAAATCCCGAGTTGTCAAAGCCCTCTTGAACTCTTCCCGCAACTACAAGTAATTAAGCTGCTTGCGACAAGCAAATGTCAGAGATCTGGCTGCTCTCCGGCTGTGGAAGTAAGTGGCTTGCCCCAAATGTGACGTCAATGACATGTATTCCGCCCTTTGCACGAACTTCTGCCCCACAACCGACTGCGACAGAGAGAGAGGGGGTAGCGAGGCAAGGCCCCCTGCCATCGGCTGAATCACCACCGCTCGCAGTCCAAAAATGGATCCGAAATCTGGGAAGTACGCAGCAGCAGCGTTAATCTGGACAGGAATCATGTTATCCGGTAAGTGAGCCCTCCAGAGAAGCACACTGTCACGATCAAGAAATACTGAAAAAAAAATAACGCACTCAGAAAAATAATTTTGAAACCCTTCCCCCTGACACACAGGGAGAGGTTCCTTCAAAACATGTTCGCTGCTTCGTATCATAATGTTGCTATTAGTTACAATGTCGTATTTTATTGACCTTTTCCGCGCGAAGTTTTTGCGGACTGGAAGTTCGCGCTTAATTACTTTGTGGATTTTTCAGTAAGGTATAGGTGATAAGCATAGGGGCCATGGCTGAGCTGAGGGTAGTCAATCTTGCAGACACGACAGCACACCGCGGTGATGGGGGCAAGTAGATTATCACGGTCGGCCATGGGAGCTTGTCGTAGTAATCACTCTTTTCCTCTCGCTTATCGGCAGCTCAAGACGATTTCGAACTCATTTCACACAGCTGACATTGGGCTGTGCATTGCATCCAGAAGACACCACCTAGCATTGATTGAGAAAGACTCGGGTGTTGTCTATACACACAGTATAAATACATGGCCATATTTATTCACTACGTCTTACCGTGTCATATGCAAGCATATGTGTTGAATCTGAAGAAATTGTCAGCATGATTATAATAGGCCTCATTACTCCCTTTTCGTTGACGACATTTTGTGAATTAAAAAGTATCAAGGGCCTTATTTTAAAAATAATAATAGATTGTTCTATCATCGGTGCAGTTTCCTTAGTAATATTTTGTTAACAATTTATCATACTTGATTTCTCATGGCTGGTACAGAGATATTAAATGTTGACATCGCGGTAGAACTGATAACTCACTATCATGAATCATCGCCAGCGTGACTTGTAAGAGAAGGAAAACGTGGGTATATTGCTGCTTGCTTGATTTTTATTTTTCACTCAGTATTATTCTGCAGTATAGATACTGCACAATCGTCGAGTTCGCTGTTACTGTGTTAGGTGGATTCAATCACGTTTAGCTATCTTTTTTTTTCACTTGACTTGTTCCATATTAAACAAGACATTTTGTCTCATATGATAGGATTTATGGTTGTATTACACTTTTGGGACGTATATTTTCCATGTTTAATATTTAAATCATCATCAGTGCTATGTGTACTTATTATCATGATTTTAGTGTTAACAAAAGGCAGTCTGTGAGCAATATGAAAAACAATTAAATTAGGCAATAAAGATAAGGTAGGATATTTATCCTTGTTAACTCAAAAGAAAAGCTCGATGTCAGATCATAATGTGGGCTGTTTTGTGAATTTGCATTTTCTGTGACAGTGTTCCTTTATGATTGTAGTGAGTTGTTGCAACTTGGTAACTGCCGGTAAGCTCATTTATTGATGATCACAAACATTTTAACATAGATACGTGAAACTTCAAAACTGTGGATGTCTCCAAAGGGTCTCAATATTATGTAATACTTGACTATGTGGCATTTCATAAACGAATCTGTCGGATGCTGTTATGGTAAGTGGGTCAATTGGGAATTCTTTATCCTGTCATTAGTAATTAGCGCAAGGTTAGAACGTGGGAGCATAACACGGCCGTATAACAAATTCGCGTTCTCCCATCATACTGCTATATACAGTATTAGGATGCGGAAGATTACGTGTATAATATACAGTCGAACCCGTCTATAGCGGCCACATAAAGGGAGACGAAAAAGTGACCGTTGTAGACAAGGCCTTTAGCATGGCTTTTCTCTCTTTTTATGTATAGATGAGAGTTGTTTTCGTGACAGCATACGGCACGTATACGTGACAGATAAGGCAGGTTTCACTCTATATAATTATGTAGGCTTATATATATCTGGGTACAAACCTAAACACACCAAAACATTAAGGGAAAAAAAGACCGGTGCACTCTTTTGTTGTTGTTTTCATTCCCCCATGGCGTGGTGACCCATAATTTCCCTCTGAAATCGACTCGCAATATCACGTGAATGGTAGATAGCACGACGTCTACACGACACAACGTTAGTAATCATCGCGGTATACGCTTAGATCAAAGCAAAATATCCATACCATTGTGGCCAATTTATTCTTTAATGAAATATAATATAGTTTCTGTATTTTGGCAGTCTCTGTCTCCTCTTCTATGGAATTTATCATGTTGAAACTTTGTACATTTTATGTACTATACTCAAGACCTAATACACATTGTAACTTACCTTATATTATTCTTCAATTCAATTCAATTCAATTCAATTCATTTATTTCATTCTCATTTTCTTTCCAACAAAACATAACACGAGGTAAATCAGAAAATCCATCATAAGCATGTATACAGTACAAAGTGCGAAGGATTAACGATATCCAACAAACTAATAGAGATGAATCATGTATACATACGGGAAAATACAAAGTTATATTTTGAGGAGAAAAAAAAAAGAGAACTGAGAGGTCCACTAAAAAGCAGTGCTTGTAGATTGTGGACCACTCAAGAATTTCTTCCAAAAATACACATACAATTACAAATACATTACACATAAATTATGCACAACAACATGGCATAACTAAACTAAGGAGATACAATCGAACGGAATGGGACAAAAACAGAATTAGTGGAAGAAAGGGAAAGGAAGAAAGAGAGAGAGAGAGAGAGAGAGAGAAATGAGAGAGAAGGGGGAGGGAGAGGGAGGGAGAGGAAAGATAGAGAATGCCTACACGCTGAACAAGAGAAACGGAAGAGAGAATTGATGAGGTGCTTCGAACAGCTGGTGACTGCACGCAGCTGTGTAGAAATTATGCAAATAACATGCCGTATTTCATTGCCTAGTAATGCCGTTTTTCACTGCGTAATAATGAATTAAATAACCGATGATGACCCTCATGTTTGCTGTAACCTGTATAGGTAATGAAAATAAATATCTTAGCTAGAATTTAACAAAAAAGATTTCAAATTACGCTTAAAAATGTATAACGATGAAGAATTTTTTATTTCAGGACCTAATGAATTCCAAAATTTAGGGCCGATGTATATAAATGTGTTCTGAGCTAATTCTTTCTTATCATAGCTGATTGATACAACGTACCCCGATCAAAAATAGAAAACAAACAAGATTTCGTTCAAGGTGGATGAAATATTGTGAGTTATTTTAGAACTCATCTGAACAGCTATATCATTTAATCAGTTTCAAGGCAGCGGAAAAAAAATGTTCGCAGAAAACAACAACAAATTAACAATAGCTTTTAAGTAATTCTTTCCTATACAATTACTCTTCTTCCGCGATGTATACTAAAGAGGGAAATTAAAAAAAAAAAGAATAGGGCCTTATACCAGATCTTGTCCACGATACCCCCTTTGTACTCATTGAATGACTCAATATATTATTCTGGTTACTCACGTCATTAATCTTGCTTCTTAAAACAATTGATGTCTATTTCCAAAACAGCATCCTTGGAATCTTTCCGTAAATATGCGTCAATCGTTATCAGTGAAAGTTTTATGGGTCGAATGTTACCTTTTTATGTGTGTGAGTCTGATGCCAAAAATGTACAGAAATATATATATATATATATATATATATATATATATATATATATATGTGTGTGTGTGTGTGTGTGTGTGTGTGTGTGTGTATGTGTGTGTGTGTGTGTGTGTGTGTGTGTGTGTGTGTGTGTGTATCACGCAGTATTCGTGAACTAAAAACGAAATCATGGTACTGGGTGCCAGCATTGAGATAATGTTTGGAATTATAAAGTGAATAATGTATACTCGCTGCAGCTATCGCGAGAAAGAAAGCTTGGCCCAAATAGACCATTATGTCAGTTGTGCGCACAAGTTAAACGCAGCGTTGAAATCTTCCACCGAAATGTCACTTTTATTGCAACTGATTGACTAATTGACCTACATCGACGTAAATGTCACTTTCCATGAATATTATGAGATTGTAGGCCCACCCAAGCACTGCTGATGTTTTGCCAACGTAACAGATTGGCAGATTTGCAAACAATTAAGATTAATATTGCATAAACGCAACTAACGTAATAGTCACGGTAAGTTTCAGCGTCATCATTTTTGTTTTTCAATCGGGAAAACTGATCTGCTGAAAATTCTATCGAATCACAAAGATATTGGAAGATGATTTTTATAGTATTGTCTCCTGTGAAATGAGAGTTGATTGGAGAATGACCCTCAGAGATTGCTGGTCTTCTGTCAAAGTTTATTTATCCCCTATCGATTTCGACTCTTCTCCGGACTTTCCCCTGCAAATCAAAACAGTGACAGGAAGATTATATAAATACTTGCGTTGTATTAATAAGGATGATAATCATGGTCATCCGACTCATCCAGGTATCATCTATTGTGTTGCCACTGACCTGCGAGAGGGTCCTGCCATTATCATTATAACGTTGTCATCAGGTATTACCTATTTATACACCCAAGATTTGATTTGATTTGATTTGATTTGATTTATATCCGCATTCGATCAGATACTAATTGAACACAAATTTCAAAAGCACAAAGACAAAGAATAGCAAGTGCAGTGAAATAAATCGATAACAGTACACAAATAGATACACGTAAGTGATTGCATTGAGCAGTATACATACACAGAAACATAAAATAAAACATACAATATTTTTTCAGTAAATAATACAGAGATGATATGAACCCAGGAGACCGCCATCGTAAGCGATTAAGCTTGAAATGGATGGGGCCATGGTATATAGGTATGAATAGAGAGGGATGATGTGGGTAAAAACATCTTGTCCAATCTTGATTCGAACTCGGCATCTCGGAATTGAAAGTCGAGAGTCTTATCCACTATGGCACAGTATCCCATGCACTTTCTCCCACATGACCATTCCAATGAAGGGATAATTTTCCATTGTGTAGTGTTTTGCAATATCATTATTATTATTATTATTATTATTATGAGGGGTTTTGAGAAACAATTTGAGATGCATACTTTCAACAATAAATGTCCCATGACCTTGTTGTACAGCCGACGGCAATGATACAACTTGCATAAGCTGCAATATATAGCATTTTGCTGCGCTGTCCTTTCAAGCGCCAGCGGATCTAAACAAAACAAAACAAAACAAAAAAAAACAAAACATAACAAAACAAAATAAAAAACAAAATAAAAAACAACAGCAGTTACAACAAAATCCAGACACAAAACAGCCAAACTATGATAAGCTTGTTTTTTCTGAGAACACATTTTGCTTGATGATTAGTCTGCACTGTCATTGTCCATTGTATATATTCACAATCTGATTTGTGAAAGGACATCGGTATTTTGAGTCGGGCCACTATACATTCACTCACATATTATATTCTGTATACAATGTGCTGTCGATTGTGCTAAAATTGTATATTGCGCATTGTTTTGTTCTAGTTTCTCGCCATTCTAATGCCTTATAACCAAAGCCAGACAATATTTCACATTCCTATGGTTCTTATAAATGCATGGAATTTGATTCTTATTGTGAATCGGAGAATTCAAATTGTTTGGGTTCTTTACAACATTTCTTCCGCCGTGTTCCCCTTTGTTGCAATTAATTTGCTTTCAAAGATTAAATACTATTTCACTGTGGACTTGACATGCCTGTATACATGCTTTAGATTCGATCTGAAGCGCCTTTCAACGCTTTGTAAATAATGTATACAGACAAGAAACGACAATGATTACAACAACAGCAACAAAAACAAGACTCCCTGTCTTTTTTGTCCTTAAACGCAAATTTATTTCGATATTGTTGCGTGAAATATATAACATTAACGTCAATGACAGTTCATCTTTCATGTATGTACATTATATTCCTAACGTATACATGTATCTGTAAACATGTATGTATATATGCATAATAGAATGTAAATGTATTTTTATAATGTAAATACAATTCTTAATATCAAATTTAAAGCAGATTTATGCATTCTTTTCACAGATAAGTAGATGTGGGCCTACTCCTGATGGCATCCCCCACAAAAGTGATAAACGAGTCATTGAATCATGTATGTCAGTATATTTGACAGTAAATTCAGTTTTATTCATGAACACACAACTGTGAACACAAGCCATTAAAGGGATCGTATAGTTTTGGTTGAGACCTAATTTCAGGTTTCTAACTTTTCCTGGTGAGATAATGAGAAACCTCTTGTGAAATATGAAAGAGCATGCAATTCTATGAGGAATTCAACGTTTGTTTGATGAAAATTGGTTTTGAAATGGCTGAGGTATCCAAAACAGAGCGATGCTAATAAGTGTGGGACCCACACTTTATTATGATCGTTTTGTTTTACTTTGTTTTCGGATGTTTCAGTCATTCCAAACCCGATTTTCATCAAATAAACTTTGAATTCCTCTTAAAGTGGTATGCTCTGTACTATTTTCTAAGTGTTTTCTTGGTACTCGCAAAAAGTTAAAAGCCCAATTCTAATCTCCACCAATACTGTACCATCCCTTTAATCTACTCAATTTAAAAGAAGAAGATCACACGCAAAGCAGCAGTCGCGCTTTATCTTTCAATGGGTCTCAACGTGAAGGCATATAGACAACTCTTATAGTTTACTGTATCTTCTTCACTCTGTGTATAATGTGCCTGCATGCACGAATGGTGCACTACTTATGGACAACGCGCGAGGGGACTTCTAAGTTTAGTGAGACAGGTGTCCGAACATTGTGAGTCACAAACTTGTGCTTGGTTACGTTCGTCAACCTTGCCCGTAATTCGGAAGGAGGTGTATTGTCGTCTTGCTACATTTTAAAGGGATCGTAAAGTTTTGGTTGAGGTCTAACTTTAGGTTTCTAACATTCTTTGGTGAGATAACAAGAAACCTCTTATGAAATATGAAAGAGCAAGTGATTCAAAAAGGAATTCACCGTTTATTTGATGAAAACTGGTTTGGAAATGGCTGAGATATGAAAACAGAGCGATCCTGATAAAAGGTGGTACCCACTTTTTATTACGGTCTCTTTGTTTTATTTTGTTTTTGGATGTCTCAGTCATTCCAAAACCGATTTTCATCAATTCCTTTTAGAATGATATGCTCTGCATTATTTTAAGAGTGATTTCTTGGTATCTAGCAAAAAGTTAAAAGCCCAATCCTCATCACCACCTTATACCATCCCTTTAAATGGGGAAAATCTGCTGTAGTCTCGCTTCCAAACTTTATGCTGCGAAAGCTGATGCTACAAGTACTTCTACTACATGTATCGTATTTAACTACATGGAAATCGTCTCGTAACAAGTTGCGCAATTCTTGGACACTGTTTCCCGGCGAAACTGCCTAAAAATAGAAATTATTGCCATGTTCTGACTTCCTGGTATGCAACATAAATTAACCAGAAATGAGTCATATTATGCGCCCATATGTCTCACCTTTGACTTTATCTTATCTCCTAGTATATGTATGCCTGTAATTATCTTGCCATTGACTGGCATCATACCTATGCTGCATATCTTTTATACTCGATGGCGTAGCACTAAGGAACGCTATCCAGTTCTGATAGTTATGATTTTCTTTTTGTAGAGGATGAAGTTATTATTATTTTTTTTATCATTGTCATTATCATTATTATTATTATATCATTTTTGTTATTATGATTTTTATTATTATCATTGTATTACTATTATTATCATCATTATCATTATTACTATTGTCGTTGTCTAGCCCACATGTATCATTAGCAGTAGTATCCTTATAATCATCGTCATTCAGTTGTTGTTGTTATGGCTTTTATCACTATTGCTATTATCATCATTATTTTCGGCATATCTTCCTACCACCTCTTTCTTGATATACCCCAGGTGTCTTGCACATGTCAGTTGCCACTCAGTGCTTCAAGTGCGAGTTTTGGCCAAGCAATAGCACCGACCTGTCGTGTTTACACCCGGGAGAGACGTCATCCTCTTCGGCATGGTCTGATGGCATGGAGATCGTGGAGTGTGAACACGCCTGCTTTGTAAGTTGAAGACCACGCGGAAATTCCGCTCTTTATGTATAATAGTACATATATCAATAATGTTATTTGTATTATTATGTTAAGGGATTCACCCTACAAGCACTGCTTCTTTGGTATTCCTCGCTATTTCCAGCATTTTTTGTATACTCAAAATGTTTTATCAATACAAACTTTTGAATTTCGTTTACAGCACTCTTCAATGTTACTTATTTTATAAAAAAAAAAATCATATTTATGCTTTTGTTAGTGATGAAAAATGAATGAATGAATGAAAATAGTGAACACAGAATGATCACCTTTTAGAGCTCTCTGTTAACTTGCCTTCAAACTTATTTACCATTAGAAAAGTATGGGGTATAGAGTGGTCATCACGATTAGATAAAAAGTATAGCGTTTTCTTCACTTTAAACTGTCGGGTTGGTCTAATGCTCTTGACTTGTGTGAAAGCAAGGTTTCACTGGTACTGGTACTTGCTCTATAGCAAGAAACAGATGCTCGACAGTTGGTATAAAAGGCGAATGCTGACAGGTTGTTGATAGTCATAGTAGTTTATCGAAAGTGACATCGCAAGAGGAAGAAAAAGTGTTTCGTTTCGGAAATGCAGTTGTCAGTCTTATCAATTTCTCTCTGTTGTTCTTTGTTATCCTTCCCCCTTCCCCTAATAACTTTTCTTCTCATTTCGCTCCCATTTTCGTCCTCTCCTTCCATATGCCCTCCACGTTGTTCTTCCTCCGTTCCGATTCCCTTACCCCATTCTCCTGCTACCCCATTCTTCCTGTAACCCATTCTCCCCCTACCCCATTCTCCCGCTACCCCACTCTCCCCTACCCCATTCTCCCGCTACCCCACTCTCCCCTACCCATTCTCCCCTACCCCATTCTCCCCTACCCATTCTCCCCCTATCCCACTTTCTCCCTACCCCATTCTCCCCATCCCCATTAACCGTACCCCATTCTTCACCTTACCCATTCCCTCACCCCACCCTCCCCTAACCCATTCTCCCCTACCTCATTTTCTCCCTACCCCATTCTCTCCTACACATTCCACCCCTATCCCATTCTCCTCATCACCATTCTTTCCGACCCCGTTCTCCCCCTACCCCATTCTCCCCACCCATTCCACCCCATACCCCATTCTCCTCATCCCCTTTCTCCCCTACCCCATTCTACCTCTACCTCATTCTCCCCCTACTCCATTCTCTCCTACCCATTCCACCCCTACCCCTTTCTCCCCTACCCCATTCTCTCCTCCTACCTCATTCTCCTCTTATACCTTATTCTCGTCAAACAAAACCAAACAAAGGTTTCAAACTACTCTTCCGGGACTGTCGAGTCCACCAAGATCAGCCGGGGCTGCTACAAGGACGAGTTCTGCCCCGACATGTGCGTCATCGATCCCGTGGTCGGATGGGAGGCCTGCATGCACTGCTGCGACGACGATCTCTGCAACGACGTCGATCCCGAGGAGACCTTTGAGGACAGCACGTGGTGCTACGACTGCGGCAGCTACGACAGCGACTGCGTCGACCCGTCGCCGGAGAAGACCGTCCGGACGACGTGTGACACGAGGTGCGAGGTCAGTTGGTCACTCGTTGTCGGTCCTGGTGTCCTCATCAATGCATCCATTGATGGAGGAAATGAACCCAGAGAAGATCACGAAATGTAGCCATGGTTTATCAAAAATCATGAACAGCAGCTGAATTCCTCATAATCATGATAATTGGCAAAAACGAACAGACAGATACTACCAATAAACGTGAAAGACACAATCATACAGCAACAATAATCAATGAAAGTGTCGATTCTAGGTCGACAGTTTAGTGGCTCCTTGAGCACAATCTAAGAAATTCAGCACCTTTTAGGAGATTTGCGATTTTTTTTTGACACTGTCGACATGCATGTCACGGTCGGCAATTTTGATTATAACAAACATTCAGTGAATACCAAATGATTTCTCGGTTACGTGATTTGAACAGTTCGTTCCCCCTTCCCATTAATACCTATAGGTTTGAAGGGTTACAGCTCTTCATTCCAAAGGTTCGTTATTCCGAAGGCTCTTTATTCCTAAGATTCGTTATTCCGAAGGTTCATTGTTCCGAATTTCATTTTCGGATTAACCAATCTTCGGAGTAACGAACCTTCGGAATAACGCCACAAATTTTCGGATTAACGAACCCTTTTTCATTTTCGGATTAATGAACCTCTAGGTATAGGAAATTTGCGTATTTCGGATTAATGACCCTTCGGAATAACAAACCTTCGTAATAGCGAACCTTCGGAATAACGAACAGCACCCGGTTTGAAGAGGGGTTTTCTTTTTCATATCTATAAACTAAGATAGGTGAGTTTGTGAGTACATAAAGTACATGTCTTCAACGTGACACAGGAGTTACTTTCCCTGTATTTAAGGGAGAAAAGGTCATTTCCTGTCACTGCATGGTGTTTGCGGAAATGACGTTATTGTCACCTGACCAAGACGTTTATTATGAGGTGCACATGATGAATGGGACCATGTTTGCTGACGTTTTCTCAAACTGTTGTGATCTTGTTCGATACTTGTGCCGTGTAACTCAGACTGTTACTTAAGACTCATCGCTTTTTGTTGTAAATATCTTGTCTCCAATGTGACTCACCTTTACTAAACTAACAGACTGAAGTCTGTGTTCATTAGGTTTGATGGGTTAGTGCCTCATGTCATACAGATAATGATCTATGAAGTACATGGGGTTTAACAAAACATTATAATACAAGAATGTTGCTGAACATAGTTACTTTCCGTGTATAGATGGATTACTCGTCAGTCAATTACGTCCTATACGTCTGACTGATGACTGTCGTAGGCAGTTGTGTTGTGCGCCCTATCTATGAAAAAAATATACCCATGGAGGTATTATACCTTCTTGATGTACCTTACGGCGCACTAGGGTCTTTGCAAACAGTGCGTTTAGTGTTTCGCAACGATCAAGTCTTATTTAGAGAAACCATTACCACCCTAGATTCACTGCTATCAGAAGAAAAAGAAGCTATGACAAGGTACCAACAAGACTATGGACTTGATGGCCCGAATTCACGAATGTGGTACAAATGAAACCATGGTTTAAACCATGGACAAAAACCATGGAGCGCCAAGTGTCGCACGGAATATTTCGTTACGAAATTGGTCATTTCGTCGACAAAATGACCGTTTCGTTAACGAAATGTTCATTTAGTTACAAAATGTTGTCATTTCGTTACAAAATAATCATTTCATCGACGAAATGACTGACTTCGTAACGAAATATTCCATGGGACACTTGGCGCTCAATGGTTTTTGTCCATGGTTTAAACCATAGTTTCATTTGTACCACCTTCGTGAATTCGGGCCCTCGCGTTTGTCATTTCTTTAAGTTCGTGTGTGTTTAGATTTGAAAGACTTGTGACCAAGCGTGTGAGTAAATTTAAACATGCTTACCGGACGTGTTGATAAAGATTGTGAGGTTTTTGTGCGCGCGCGCGCGCGTGTGTGTGTGTGTGTGTGTGTGTGTGCAAGCGCTTTCGCTTACGCTTTGAATTTAGAAAAAGTCGTTGTCTTCTAAGAAAGGGGAAGTGATTATCTAGCCAAAAACGAAAACAACAAAACTGAACAAAACAAAAGAAAAGAAAACAGAACATTCTGAACTGAAGACATATTGTGGGTGCTGGGCACCTTTGAATGTTCCAAAGGTACATGACTCCGTCCCCAAGCGCTATTCATCATCATCATCATCATCATCATCATCATCACCATCACCATCATCTATAGTTTTGATTTTTCTGTGTTCCGTCGCAGATGAATGTCTACATTTCTGAGCAGACGACAGTCATGAGAGGGTGCGCCCTCAGCGAGGAAGACTGCAACGACTGTGACGACAAGGAGGACTGCACGTTCTGCTGTGAAGGATCGTACTGCAACGACGCTCCGCCCGATGTCATTGCGCGCCAGTCCAATCTGACGCAGGACTGCTACTCGTGCTACTACAGCCCCAATGCCTTTGAGGTGGCCGACAGTGGAGCGTGCGGCACGGATTTCGACCCCAACGGCGTAGGGGTTGAGCTCGTCCAGTGCTCGGGGATGTGTAAGGTACATTAAATTTTCAGACCACCTGTTGAATTTAGAAGATAAGCTTTTCTCCCCTCCTCCTCCTCCTCTTCTACTTCTTCTTCGTCGTCGTCTTGGTCGATCTTTGTCTTCTTTTCGTTTTTGTTCTTGTCATTGTTCTTTTTCTCCTCCTTATTCTTTTTTATTTAACCCTCTTTTTCATTGTCGTTGTCATATTCATTATCATCATCTATTCTGTTTTTTCTTCCTGAATTATATTTCCTCATCCCATGTATAGAAAGTGGTGTCGGGTTCGTCGATAGAGAGGTCGTGTGTGCATAACTTCAAGGATTGCGATCCAGGCTGTCGGATGTTCGGGTCCTGCACATACTGCTGCGAAGGAAACTTGTGCAACCGGGCAGGTCGGTCCACAGCGCCGAGTGCACTTCTAGCAACCCTGGCTCTAGCTCTGTCATTAACTGCACTGAATCTAGTATAGCAGAGAATCACTCGCCGAAGAAATCCGCCGTGGCGTTGTGGTATTGACTGTGATGAATGACTGTTCATGCTCATGAAATTTCAATGCCGTCTTAAGAGTGATGGACAACGTCTTATTGTGATGTCACGGAACGAAACAAAGAGAATTTCAGACGTCACGTCATCATCCTATGGATTAGTTCAAAATGACGTCACAGCAAAAGCCCTGCGATTTGTGTTTTCTCCTTCGTACATTGCATCAATAATGGCAATATACTCCCAACGTTGCAATATAGGCTTTCACGCAGTATTACACAAAGAGACGACGTTTGCAATGGCACATTGTGCCGCTTCCTTTAAAGATGTTATCGTCATGAAAATCCAGTTCTTTAAGTTTCAGACGTCGAAGGACATCTACTTCCACTGACTTCTTTGTAATGAGTTTTGATTTGATAAACTGACAGTTTTTGCTTCGTTCAACACTCATTATGATATGACATCGGCATGACATGGGTCATGTGTGGAAACTTTGTACTCGTGGATGACGTGGATGACGAGGATGATGATGACGAGCATTAAAAAAAAAACCAACAACCGATGAATGATTGTCGATTGCCAACAGACTGAGAGCTGATCTAACGAAACTACGGGTCGTGAATAATTTCTTTCAGATCAGTGCTTTAATGTAGTTGTAATGTAGGATGTATACGCCTTCAGATGATAACACTGTTGCCGTATATAGTAACATCTGATGCTGTGGTGAAACGGATTGTATTATGTAGACTCCAGGACAGATTTATCAATGTATGAAGGCCTTTTTTAGGCTGGAATGCCTAAAATCATGTCAGTCAATCAGCAATGTGCCTTATTTTTAGTTTGGCCTTATAGTGATACAATGTGTAATATGTCTACAATGGGACAAAATAAATTCTTTTTTTTTTGAAACCTCAAGTCATTTATTTTGCATGAGCTACCGATCGGTAGTATGTGTGTGTGTGTGTGTGTGTGTGTGGATGTTTCTTTTCGTTTCGTTTTGTTTATTTCCATTTCAAATGAAGAAATATACATGTACAACAAATACAATGCATACAGTACACTTAATCATCTTTTTCTAACAATCTGAAATAGCGCCTTTGTTTAGAAAAGTCGATGTGAACTGTGAAAAAAAAACAGAGAACTTAACAAAAAGGCTCAGAGGTCTTGAAAAAGTCCTTTGGACAGCATAACATAGGCACAATCAACAAATTACATAAAAACATGCACAACAATACAGAACACACATCCTATCACACACTACTGGAGGAAATGGCGAAAACATTATAGACAATCAGCATTTAAGCAAGAGGGAATTTTCAGAGATTTTTGTTAAATAATCGCAAGTTTAAGCGTGAACGTACATCACTTGGTAAGGAATTTCAAACAATGGGAAATCTGAAGCGAAGAGATCTTTTTGCCGTATCTAAGCCGAGTTAACTTTGAACAAAATGAAAATCATTCTATATGCGGGCGTTATAATGGTGAACACTACTGTTTATACCAAACGTCTCTGATATATTCCCAGGTAATACGTATTGAGTATTTAAAAAAAAATGCAGGGTGAAGGATATGTACGTAAGTCACGAATCTTCAAAATACACAATTTTAGAGCGTGGCTTACAATCAGGAGAATGTATCATGTTCTTCGGTTTACAAACTTCGCGTTCCATAGATCATGGAAAATACTTCACATATATATGGAGCATTTACAAACACTGTTATCTATGAATTCCCTTTCGAGATCAGTGATTACGAGCCATAATATTGTACCAGAACATCATACACAAACTAAGACAGATAATATACACTCCTGCGAGCTTCGGTATGCTCGGGGCAATGTGGTCCACACAACAGCAAAGCAAGACAGAGTACAGTACATGTACATACAATTTCTACAGAAATATCATTGAAAGCGTGGAGTTATACAGTATTGTCTATTACATGTACCTTGAAAATACCTTGAAATGCCTTTGCGTCTTTGGTAGCCAGAGGTGATATTTTGCACCATCAAAGAGGTTCCTGTGCTTGACCACCCTGCGCTTGACCGTCCTTGACGCTCTAAGTGCTGAGATCGAACGGATTCCAAACCTAGTTCGTATATCAGAGCTATGATATTGAAAGAAAAACAGTGATTATTGAGTGATGACTGTCGTGTTGGGAACATTATATTTTGTGACGGATAATTGACAGTTTTTCACATTCTAAAAAAGAAAGAAAGAAGAATTGACCAGTAGTAAATTTGGATGTCAACAGGCAATACCGTGTAAGCATGGATAGTTCTATACACCGACAACCATCCAAATGACGCATAACCTCCCCCCCCCCCCACACACACACACACACTATACATAGGCTCCCCACCTCTCTGTGTGTCTGTCTGTGTCTCACGCAACCAGCAAGACATACACGATCGTATACACCGCAATAAGCAATGGTGGCATCGTCTGACGGAACAACAATTACATCAAACAAAATCATTCAGGAAATATTAGATTTATACAGATGATTAATACATTTATATTTAATCTAGAATTGTATGCACGTTTCATATGGCGACTATCTAAAGCCAGCCAACGTGTCATTTTTCTCATCTATTACTTGCAACCGACATCCTACAAAGTCTAAACCATCTTATTGAGTGCTATGAAAGCTATCACGTGTCGCCATGCCAGGCAAATGGTTTAGGGTAGTCATTAACTCGTGAGGTATGGAATGCTGTTTATGCCTTTATTATCTGAATGCATTATGGACGCAGTATGCATTCCACACCTTGCTACAAGATGTACTGTGTACGACCTGAATGACGGTTAGAGAACATAAATGAATAGACATATCCATAGACGAGCGATTGATAGGTGTATTTTGTGCAATGCTCCACGCGACTTTTTATTCTTGAACGAAAGCAAGAGACGTAGTCGAATACCAAATCTAGCATGTCCTCTTTTTTTTTTTTTTCCGGAGCCTGCAGGGACATGCCTTATCCTAGTCGGTTCCATCATTAACTTGATTGTGGACAAAGGCAGTTGTTCTCGTCACTTGTGATTTGGAACCATCCTTAAAGCCACGACCAATAACCCGAGAGGGTGACGATGGTGAACTCACTGGCAAAATTTAGTTACTTACGAGGCGACGGATGGAGCTTCATATTGCAGAAAGGCAGAGAAAATGCTAGGTATTTTCTCAAATATACGTTATATTGTGTCAATGAGAATACAATGTAAATTATTAATAAGAGTTGCATCTTACTGATTTCTGAACTTCAAGTGGGTCTACATTAGCACTTGATCGAGGAAAATAATTTGCAGACAAATTACTCGTGAATCAAATTGGGACAAAATGATTTGCCCCGAATATTGAACTGAGTTATTTGAGACTATCTTTCCCATCGCTTATTCTTGTGAAACCAGGGGAGTTGTGGGTGATACGAACAGACGTGACCTTTTATTATCCGTCATTGCTGTCGTCACCCAGTAGGGCGAAGTCGCACCGTCTCCCATTGCGTTTGGCATGAATACAGCAGGTTGAATGTCAAACGACTGAGATTAGTACCACGATTTGAATGACTTAACAGTAATGGTTGTTGGTTTGTTCCTTCTCGTGACGTGTTCTGTTTCGGACCCCACTCAAACCACTCCTCGATTCGTAAAATTTCGGACGACAGCGGACGAACTCACGTCATCGTGCACAGCTAGCCAGGGAGTTTGGTATTATAGTGGAGAGCCAAACTCGATGTCGCATCACAGCAGAAAATTGCATAGCTCCCTCTATAGGGACGTCGCATCGCAACAGAAAGTTCCCAAATTATTAGGAGGGGAACCCTCTGACATTCGCTTTCTTTTGGCGCAATGGTCACAACTCATTAGATGCTCAATACTATAGGAAGTAAATTTACCGTCAGACAGCTATTACATACCCATGCAAAAACTATCTAGATTTCATTTGCACAAAGGTCTATGATCAGTTACTCAAAGTTTAAAGTTTACTCGTAGGCCCTACTTCATTTCACATTCACTACTTTGATAGAGAAAGTCCTCGTCACGATAAGTAAAGCAAATCCAGCTACAAGAAAACGTAAAACAAATACATAATATGAATCTATCATTTGCCTGTTTTAATCCCCACTCTTAAATTCAGAGCGACAGAAACACCCCATTTAATTCATTTCATTTAGACATGATTAATTCTTTTAGTATATGTTTCATTGTATACGACACAGAGAATATACACCCTGTGCATGACACGTCCCACCTCCCTGCTGTCGATATGCCGTGCATTGCATGCGACGTACTACACTAGTATGCACCACCGTGTTGACTGAGGGCGAAGGATCACACGCGCAACCAGCGTATGTATAATACACAGACTGTAAACACATAGGCGGCTTTCTGTGCTTGTAGCTAAAACGCGTCACGAAACTGTCTGCTGCATGCACAACATTCATTCAATACGGTTCCAGAACGTACACATTATGCATTTCGCAGCCTCGCTCGCGCTGTGCTAGCATGCTTTCAGTGTGAATACCGTGGCCGTGCGTTCGTACGTACGTACGTCCCAAAGAATGTGACTGGGTTGCCGTGATTTCCGGATCTGAAAGTGCCGTTTCTACTAAATTATGGCGGAATTTTACCGACAACATTACCGAAATCTGGACAGTTAATTACAGATGAAGAAAATATCGGCAATCAACTGCGATATCACTTTCCTGTGGATTATATTCGTGGAACTTTGTATCATCAGTAGCTTCTTCATAAAAAGTTTCACTTTGCACTCTGGAGGGACAATCGCTACAGTTCACTAACTTTGCCCATCGCCTTGTACAGCCGCCTACTGTGTGAGGAGCTTCCACGTACAGCTGTGCAATCTCACGGGCATTTCCACACTATAAACATCAGCGAGCTTGTGTATACTTGGCGTGCCTTTCCCTTGTCGCACGCTATCTATCCTACTTTTCCTTCGTCTTGGCCAAGGATTTAATCCAAAATGCGTGAATACAAAGTTGTGGTTCTTGGCAGTGGAGGTGTGGGCAAAAGTGCCCTAACTGTCCAGTTTGTCTCGGGCAATTTTGTGGAGAAATACGACCCCACAATCGAGGATTTCTACCGCAAAGCCATTGAGGTCGAAAATACAATGGCAATTTTGGAAATCTTGGATACGGCTGGAACGGAACAGTTCGCGTCGATGAGAGATTTATACATCAGAAATGGACAGGGTTTTCTCGTTGTTTACAGTGTTACGAGTAAACAATCCTTTGGAGATGTTCTAAATATTCGGGAGCAGATAGTGAGGGTGAAAGGAACAGACAGGGTCCCCATGGTTCTTGTTGGAAATAAGGCGGACTTGGAGCACGAGCGTCAGGTGCCCACCAGCGAAGGGATGATCCTCGCCAACCGATGGGGCGTGCCGTTCTATGAGAGCTCCGCTAAGAGCACGTTGAATGTAAACGATGTATTCGCAGACTGTGTTGTGGAGATCATGCATATACTTGCTCCACACAAACCAAGCAGTGGAGGGTGCTGTTCAAAGTGTGTTATTTTGTGATTTTGGAATCACAAATAATAGGTAAGTTTCAAATTGTGCAATTTTTATCAACCTCTAACTCGAGTTACATAGGCCTAGATTTCATTTGTACCCAAAAAAAAAAGAAAGACAAAATGAATGAAAAAATATTTAACTTATGAATTTTGAATATTTATTAAATTTATTAAAAAGGATGTCATTGACATTGAGAAGCTACTGAGGTCTCTCTTGTTTAGTAATGCAAGCAAGCCGCCCGTAATTCAATCATAAATGCCATCCAAAATTTGACTGCCGACTATAAACTAGCTAGAACTCTACTTGTACATCAACATGCCGCTTTTGTGTGCAGTCGAATTTTGGCACTGGAGGTCACACCTTGGTGCAGGTTTTTTAGTACAAATAAGAAATAAATTTCCCATTACAGTGCAGTGAGTGATGTTATTGATAATACAGTGTATATCAACAATCATAGCAAGGACGGTTGAGTAATGAAAAGGACTACAACAGCTAATGTAACAGAATGCCAATAGAATTAATTTCTGAACTACATAGGTGTGTACAATGTATTCTATACTATTTATAGCGCTGGAGAAATACTGAAACATATCAATCTATGAGTATGACTATGGAAACACTTCATTATGCCTGCCCCCCCCCCCCATTTTTTCCTTACCACTGTACACTACCTGACCCCTATTATCTTATGCACAGATGCACAAACATGTACAATCATAAAATATCATTTAAAAGAGACATGTCAACAAGCTAGTATGCCCAATATAGTCGAGAAATCACAGAGTATTACAGTCAGATTGCAGGTCATTGCAGACATTGCTACTGAATGACGCATATTATAAAAATGTGTTTGTACGTACTAGTACAGTGTATATACGATACTTTTTAATAAAGGGTTGACTTTGTCTGCACATGCTAAAAAATGAGGGATATTTCATGTTTGCATGGGGGGGGGGGCGTGTACATTTTATAGAGTAAAATTCGTGAAAAAAGAAAGAAGAAAAATACTACTAGAGCTTCTCGAGCATTGTCATTACAGACACGAAGCCTTTTTAGGGCTCCCAGGATAACATCCCCGGTACATGCTGCTTAATCCTTTGGTCACGTTCTGACATCTCAATTCTTATTCTCTCTTTATGAAGTCTGGAAAGCACATGACGTGGGTACATGTAAGGCATCTAGTGCTTGTGGCTTCTATTGTTGTTGTTTTTTTTTAAATCATCCATTACATTTGTAGCTTCTGCGGCTGTTTGCTTCATTGCCCTACTAGAGTCTAGAGTCACCTTGATTTATGATTGGGTGAAAGATTATGAAGCTTGCTGTAATATACAAACTGTAGGCCAACATTTAAATCGCAGTGCAAGAATGGGGCTCAGGCAATATTTAATATCAGTGCTGTTACTTTAACTTTATTACATGTGATTTATGAAATTGTTATTGTTTTTTTTTTAGGAAAATAAGCTGTACATGTCTCACATGCCTGGATTTGAATTGATCAGTAATTTTTGGCAAACATTTTTGGGCAAAATTTGAATTGAATTCAAAATCCATTGTGATACTCTATCTGTTCAGAATACACAAAAAGTAAACAGGTTCGTTATGTACATATGTACACTGCAAGGATTAATAGTTATGTAGTTTACTTTATTTTGAGTTCATAACTTGACCTCTGTTGGGATAAGTCACTTGAGTGTAGAAAAAACAGCTTGGATAAACATTGACCTCTTCTCCTTATCTACTTCTGTGCAGGCAGGCACTGTTGGCTGACGCCCAATGCAATACACACCCACAATAGTAGCCATACGTAGAGATTTTGCCTCATCAATTTGGCAGTGCAGAATGCTTATCTTTCTTGGGGGGGGGGGGGGGAGGGGACAGGATATAAATGCACCTGAAAACATTCAAAATTTGATGTACTGTACATGTACACAAAAGTAGATTTTACTGTAATCAGTCTTGTTCAGACCTCTCGTAGTTTGATACCAAGAATAAATCATTGTCGTCTTGTAATATTTGTATTCTGTTGAAACCGACATACAATGTATAGCAAATAGATAGTTTTAAGAAAAAAAAAAGAAAGAATTTCCTCACAAAATTCATAGATTGTCATTATGTACACTGTACATTGTGCATGTAGGCCTATATACAACTGTGCATGTAGGCCTGTATACACTGTACATCCACACAAAAAATTGAAAGCATTTATTGTGTAGACATTTTTAAAAAGTGTAAGGCCAGTTCGCCTGGTGATTATGGCAAAAAACATAATCCCCTGACTGTACTCGTATTATAGTCGAAAGAAAAATGCCACTAAATTGGAATGTCAGCAAGCATTTGGCAATATGACTGGAGAGAGACTAGTTGATGCCAAGGTCATGTGACCATGATCATTCAACCAATCAGTTTGATCAATGCTCATACTCTAGGCCTACATACAGTATATACATGTATAGTGTTTGATTGATACTACATGTAAACCTTGAAGGTCAGACAATATCCCGATACTGTACTTTGTGTTGAGGTTGTTTATTTGTAAATTGTCAGGGAAACAAAGATTGGGGGGGGGGGTTACAGTATGTACATGTAGTTGATGGAATAGTTATGTGGCCTTGCTATACCTACAGTATAAATTGTCCATGAATGTACGATGTGCAGTTGTGTACATTGTACAGATTACTGGCTGTTGTATTGTTTTTACTCTCTGTATACTTTTGTTTGCATTGTCAGTATGCAAGTGGCCATGTACAAGTAGATTTCATTATAAGCCACCTCATTGAGATTGAAGCCCTTAAAACTACAGTGTGCTTTCAGTTTTAGGTCTAGTCTCGAGATTCTTTTTTTTTTTTTTTTTTTTTTTTTTTTAAGCAAAACTAATGAATTAGTTTACCCACAGAACATTTTCACCGGGATTGTCTAATTGCTATCAGTGCACTGTAAACCAAGTGGGTACATGTACATGGAACATTACAATGTACAGTGTGTGTTCACATAACACGGAAGTTTGTATACTGTATGCACATGTACTCTAAAATTATTTTTAGAGTACAGTCAGAATTTACGCATGCAATGTAGTTAAAACATTCTAAAACTGTAGAAACTGTATTTTAGGTAAAATACAGTTGCTGTACTTGTATACCAACTTGTTGGCTTGTTCAAGACAACACAGTGTATCACTGTTAGTATAGCCCTGCCTGTGAAACGTACAAAATACTATACCTTTATTAATGCCCATTCCACTACTCCTGCTATTTTGTGAAAAATCGCAGATCAGATAATATCAAATCACGTATGAAGGTCGTGGGTTAGATAATTACATACACATGTTGTTGTACACTGTACTGTACATGTACATTGTACACCAAAATACTTAGGTGTGGGAAATGAGTGCCAGATGTACGTACATGTATGTAATGTAGGTACAAGTAAATTGCATGGTGTAAAAGCCTACATGGACATATGGTGTAAACACTATGCCTCATGTATTACTGAACACCTGTACATTTGTAGCACTAGAGTAGCAGTAGCCCTGTATTTGAGTTTGACACTTTTGATTCAGGACATGAATTTCTGCAGTTTGTAAGGGCAGCTGGTTCGGATTGTGCTTTTGTATTAAAGATGGAGGGGTTTGATTCAGAGAAATCATACTTCTTCAATCCATTGTCGTCATGCGAGACAAAAGTTTCCTACAATGTCCTTTAATGCTTCCTATGCCAATGAGCCAAATGTGCATAAATTTCACAAACATAATGGACAGGAGATGAATATTGTGTAGCAGGCAGAGGGTTAATCAACACATTGATGGAGTGACAGCAAGTCTATCAGATCCTAAGCAGGGGTTCTTTAATTTACTAATGAGTAATGTTTGTATTATACAAGGAAGATGCATTAAAGAAAAAATAAACAAAGAAACAAACACACACTAATGAATGTCATTGTGGGATTATGGCAACTTCAGTTGCTGCGTACATGTACATTGTGAGAGATTATACAGCTGTACAGTGTACAAACTTGCATACAACTCATCTTTAACCTCTGAATGCATGCTGCAATTTGTTTTTATTTCATGAGATTAAAACTAGTTTATTGGAGCACAATTTGTGGGGTACTTCAGTTTTATGCAGGTTCTTGGAGTGGGTCAAAGTCATTATTTTGCCATAAGCAAGTTGTACACAAATGTAACATATTTTATGTCTTGCGTGTTTTAGATACATGTAATTGCCACAAGGTACCTGGTAATATCTCTTTGCACACAAGTTCAACTTGTAAGATGCAGTTTGAAACCATTGAGCTACCGGTTTACAGTACATGAAACCGTGCACACTTTTAACGAAGTTTATTATATGGGTCGTCTTCCATCCCTTAATGTGCCAATTTCATATCCATGCTCAGAATGATGCACTTACACTACTTGTACTTGTACTTGTACTACTACCAGGATAAAGGAGGTGCCCACTCATACAGGAAGGAATTCAATGGTATTCAGGAAGAATGTATACAAAATGTACATACACTGTAGGCCTACACGGTGTACACGTACTATAAAATGAACATTATACATATACACTTGTGTACAGTACCTCAAATCATCACATGTTTATTTTGCGTGGAGAACATCAGACATTCCAGTGGGTACAATGCCTTTGTGTGCGAAAGTACCATTGTCTCACCACTGCAGTTGTCAATGAGGGAAAATAGGATGCCCACGTATAAAGTGTACACTTTACACTTGTGTGGTTGGGGTGCAATTTTTACGTTTTGTATGCACCGTATCTTGCACATCAAAATAAAATAGGCACAGTTGTGTGACAATATGTGTACAATTGTACCTCTGCACTAGCCATGACTGGTCTCCTAGTGTACCACACTTTAGGGTGAAACACAAATATAAAAGTTTTTAGTTGCTGTTTGTTTGCATAATAGGAAAGGAATGCATTGTGCACTCAGTGATTTCCAGTGAATGTGGGTGTGGACATTGCTAACAAGCGAAGTTAGTGGCTCTGTAATACCACATACACTTCCCTGTAACCTATCTTGGTGCTGCACAGCACGACTCCTGTGCGCCTCAGATACAAAGTGTTGGCCTTAAACAAGAGAATTAGTCACACAAGGATAGCGTGAGATTGTTTTCCAAGTGGAAGTCGACTCCAGTGACTCAAAAAGCAACTATTCGGGAAGTCACTGCCACACACAGGCTCAGTCACTGGCACTGGAGTCTTACCCTGCGTACAGTTTGGCCCTCGGCTATGTGCCGTTATCTTTGGGTGGCTCCCATCACGTACAATGGCATATATGACAAATGAATATGATGGCCTAGCCTCTTCTCAGATGTTTGCGTAGTCACAATTACAGGGTAATTGTACTGTACATTTACATGTAGCTTGACAAAGCCAGTTGTACATGTAATTGTACAACTGTAAACCTTGTGGCTTAATTTTTTTTTCTTCTTCTTTTTTCTTTTTTTTTTTTTTTGCTCTTTTCATGCTCTGCTCTAAAGTCTGTATGAACAATGATTCATATTTGAACTCTGTGTTACCAAAGGAAAAGTTTTTTTTTTTTTTTTTTTTCTGCGCAAGCAGTGAGGCATAGGACATTTAATACACCATGCCAGCCATGCTGGATAACTGGCAGTAACCCAAAACCTTGCTGGAGACTTTCCCAAACTTACATTTCCTGGTGTACAATGGTCTGCACTACAGTAGATGTGCAGTATGGAAAATCAAGGTCATAAATCATGAATGCAACCCAGCAATTTTCATTGTAATGGAGGCTTAAATATAAAATACATTAAACAGTGGTCTTTCATTTCTGTTTCAACTAAAGTGGAGTTTATCAGCAACATTTAGTAGACTTGCTATGCAACACATACCAATTTATGTCACCTGCTGCATACAAATTTACAGTACAATGTATACTACAGTAGGCCTCCAGTGATACTAAAAATACATGTAGGCAAGTTTTGAAAGTTGTTTGTGAGATATTCTTACGTACAATGTAAGCTTTCTCTACAGAACCAGGAAACTTCTCTCTCTCTCTCCCTCTCTTTTCCATGCTCGGAATCAAAACAAAGTGTATAGTACAATTGTATGTGTGTGTGTGTGTGTGTATGTGTGTGTGTGTGTGTGTGTGTACATTGTCGGGGGAAAAGAGAGGGGGTGGGAGAGTTTTCATGAAAGTAGTGTCTTGAAAAAAGGCTAGGACCTGGTCCATTGCTCACCGCTGGTCTCCTGACAGCTGTCTGGCGGAGCCCCCATGACCCAGGTCAACTCATCATATATTTTCCCCCCACCATGTCTCGAGCGACAGAGGGTTTCCTCGCTGTGTGGGATTTCTGAACCAATGCGTAATGTACGTTGTCTTGCAAATGGGGCTGCAGTAGGAATAATGCCCTTTTGAAAGGCCTCCCTTACTGTCCAGAATAATCCCTATTGTTGACACCTTTATTTAAAACTGCATATTTTAGGATACTTATTGTCTACCTCAACATAATTGATGCCACTACAGTAGAGTCTATTTGCAGATAACCAGTCTGGTGCTTTCTGTGACCACAGCACTAGGCAGTTTTTGCAGACTCACAGACTGCTAAGAAGAAAAGGAAGCTCATAATCTTGACAACTGACAAGGAGATGTGTTTGGAAAATGAGACATTGATTAGCACAACACAAGAGAAGGAATGACCCCGGGCTGTATCAACGATGCACTTGGGTGGCTTGTAGTGAAACTATCCTCCCGCACTTGATATCATTGAATCATACCACGTACACCAGTGTACCCAGATCATTGTTTCTGACATCAGAGCTCTGCACCACAGATTGTCTCCGTGGCAACATGACCATGGATTGTTTGTGAATGTTTGATGTGATATAAAATCCAGTCAACTGAGCTACATGAAGAGCTGTTGTACACGTATGTGCAGTACGTACTGTCTACACCTTCATTTATTATGTCACAAAACAGAATTCTACACGTACACACTTGAGTAGATGGTCATGATCAATACTTTAATACAAATGTACCATATCAATAGGCCCTACTCAAGAATCGACATACCGGTACATGTAGGGCCCTACAGAGATTCATGCAGTTGAATTCAGTTCAGATATGATTGATTGCACAAGTGTACTTGTGTTATATGTTTGTGCAAGTAATGCAGCAATGATGTCAGATCCCTCTTTCTCCATTGTAAAAATCAAAAAAAAAAAAAAAACCAGGGAGAAACTACGAGAGTAGCAAAATTATGGTCTGAAATTCTGAGCACTCAACCTCCTTTAAAAAACCGGAATAGAAATTTAATTTTTGTATGGTACCAATATCATGTACAGTAGGCCCTATAAATGGGCTGTTCTAGTATATAGGTTGTTTGCCCTTTTTTATGCATGGTGGTACAGACACTTCTACTATGAAAACTTTTTTCTCCCTCTTGCCTTGATATGCATTTGGGAGAAAAGGGCCCCATACAGTAATAACAGGCAATTTCCTAGTCATTTTCCTTATGAAGTCCAGCAGTAGAGGCTTTTTGTTGCCCTGGGCTAGTGGTTGGGTGGGTTTGTTTGTAGCACCCTAATGTAGAACTCTGAAATCCCAGTTTCTTGCATCGAGACTTTCAGTACTAAAGGACAAGTGGCCACCTTCTCTGCATTCAGTGAGAATTCTTAATGGTTAGATGTAATGAAGACATGAGGATGACATGACTTTAGCTGTCTTAATGCTTTTAAAGTGAAGCCAAGGGACAAGCGGTTCCTTGGTATTGATTGGTGATTAGTGACTGGTGACGAGGAGCAGTGGGTCATCTAAAGTGCACGAACTAACACATAATCATCATTTACAGGCTTGATGACGGCGGGCCCGGCTGGCTTGCTTCAAGCCGAGACAAATTCTGCTCGGACCCGGGAGGCCCATGATGTGCAGAACTCGGCCATGCATTATGCACCGTCACAGCCTGTGTTTTTATGAAGCTGTCGTTTGGGAGCAGTATGAGATATTTCATGGCTAATTTCCCCTTCGTGCTCTGAAGAATTTTGACAACAGATTGCAGAGTTTGCTTCAAGAGAGTGCGTGTGCTCATAATGTCGTTGTTTTATTCTCTCAATCTCTTTTCCTCCTTTGTCTGTCCCTGTCTACAATGTCTGTAGCTCCCTGCCAGTAATTATGATTCAGTGGTGTAATGTTTGATTGGATACCAGAGTTTGATAGATTGGAACAAGGGAAAATGTTTCCCTGACAGTTAAGGGTATTGCACTGTATTGCTGCACATGATACTGGCTGTGAAGCACACAGTGTGGCTTTGATTCCATGACATCTTGCCTACAGAAGAGAAACCCAATATCACTCCCTGTGCAGTCCCCCTCCCGTCATCGATTTCCACCCCCTTTTTCTGATATTCGTGGAAGCCGAAGTGAAACCTCAGACGAAGCTTCCCCCCAGCAGTGGCGCTTTTGTAACATCGGAGACGGTGGGCAGGGCTGCATCCGTGTCATCCACATCCCACATGCCTGCCACAGTCAAGCAGATGAACGTGTCAACTTCGGTTCACCGGAGGTCATATCCTGCATTGGAGGATGATATTCAGGTCAAATGCCGGAAATGATGACATTTTCCAGACTCTCTTTGTGTGTAGAGCACATCATGAAGTGTGTTGGCTTACATGTATCATGTTTGTACATAGCACCACAATCATAAATGGGTAGGTACTGTAGGCCCCCTCGCTCTTCAGACATGAGGAATGTGCTGTGGCGCTGGAGTCCCATTGAACTTTAATATTTGGATAATTTGTATCACCCGCTGATAATCAGAGTTCACAGACGGGTATGATGGACTCTGCACAAATCTGCAACTGATGTCCTGCAAACACTCATCTTTTGCCATGTACACATTTTCATCAGAGTTCACAGACGGGTATGAAGGACTCTACACAAATCTGCAACTGATGTCCTGCAAACACTCATCTTTTGGCATACACATTTTCATTAGGGAATACCTTTAGGTATTGGAAAACAAATCACAAATTATTAAGTCAGTTTTCCTTCCATTTTAATATGCTCTATCATTGTATAAAGCGAGGGTTTGATTACTTCTGAATGACAGAATAGTGAAGATCTCGGTGTTGTACTTTACCAAAGGAAGGGGGGGGGGGGGGGTTGGAGGATTTTATAGGGCCTACATGCAATGTACCTGGTACACTGGAATGAAATATTATGTTGATGAAAAACGAATCATACAGGACAGGTCTGTACTACAGTAGTTCTCTGTCTTACTGGTACAATGTACTTTCAATTTTCTTCACACCACAGCTTCATCTCTGTACATGTATAAAAACAGAATGACATCACATACTGTACAGTACAGTGCACAGCACATTGTACATGCAGGTCTACATAGAATATTTTACCATACATATGCTGTACACTAAATTGTAGTACTTTAAAGTGTCATTTTTAACTCAAACTTCAAACTGTTGTTCATATGGTGTAACAGGATAGGTAACTTTTCAGGATTTTTTTCCCAGGAACTTGTTACCATCTATGTTTTTCTCTCTTTGTTTTATTTTGAAGTTTTCATACACGTAGCTCCCTTGAATTTGTAAAGATACTTTTTCTATTTCCTCAACACATTTTAAGTTTGTTCCCCCCCCCCAACTAAATACAGATGTTTGAATATGATAGAAATTCTGTTGTAAATTCTAGGTTTGTGGTCTCACAAAATTGTGTGTGTGTTGTTTTTATATTTGATTTTTAAATACTATTTTGTTTCTTTGTTCTTTTATGTGAATACTTTTTGAAGATGATGTACAGTACAATGTGTACAGAGTACTTCTGAGATACCATATCATATGGATCTCTGTCTTTTGTGAGATACATTGTACAAGTCCAGTGCCTAGAATGAAAGAAAATAGAAAAGAGGATTAGCCAGTCATCGAAGGCAAACACGAGAGACAATCTTCCAGTAGATTGTGATGTCTAGAAGAAAAAGGGAGATAAAAGAGAGAGATGTGCACGTCTGAACATGTCTGCAGAAACGGTCTCAGATTGGATAGGCCGAAGAAGACGATGGAATTTCATTACATGTACCTCTGCCACCCATGAGCCTCTTGAACTTTCGTACCCTTATGAATTTGTATGCACTCCCTTTGCAACCCTTACCCTACCCCTTCCTCTATTTTTATAGTTCTGCACTCGCCTTGTACACCACACACACACACACACACACACTTTTTTTTTCCTTCATGTTTACTAATTTATTCAAATCATTCATGAATTAACCCAATCTAAAATACAAATACAATTCAAAACACAAACAATCCATTTTTCAATTTATAATGCAAGTAGTCTCTCTTCAACACGAATAACTCAATTATCAATCAGTCCCAGAGAAAATATTGACATATTGACACACACACACACATACACAGAGACTGACATGCAACTTACTGTACAACTGTAGATCATGCAATAGATAGAGGAAAGTCTCAATTCATGCTGTAATTTGCAGAAGTGGCTGACTACTGATACAGCTGTTTTGTGAGTGCATGTGACACTTTGAAATTGTAATCAATATGACAAATTGACATTACTGCATGTAAACTGTCATAATATTTGTGTTTTCATGTTTTGAGCATCAGGCCCAGCGACATTTTGCGTGTAACATCTTATTCTGCATAATTATAGGCCTACAGTTTTGGATGTTCAGTGTACAGTAGGCCTCCATTACATACTGTATGTTGCATATAATTCTGAGGAGTGATGGTTAATGAGAATTAAAAGTTCATCTGTGGGTCTGTGACATATTAAAACCCAGAGTGCTTGCAAAACACAAAGCTGTTTTGATTGCAGGGATGGTAACGCAATTATGAAACGCTGGAAAAAAAATGTGATCACATGCGCGTTTTAGCCACAAACACTACTCTGTAGAGTTGACAAACGCAAAATCGTTTGTTGTAGCAGTGTTAAAACTGGATGATGGAAGGTTTGTACTGGTATCCCCACTCCTCGGGACAAACTGCGCAATAGAGCTGCGCAGTGACAAGGCCTCCCAGTCTACTCACGTCAGAGTTGATAAACGCAACTACCTGAGAAATGCAATCCAATATTAAAGGCATATTATCGCAAACGCCTTTTGATAGTTTGAAACATTTGCAAGTTGATAAAGGCAGCCTAGAACTGGTACCCTCCTTTCCTCACCTGCTGGTTTTGGAAAGTCACCTTGCCTTGAACCCCACCCCCCCCCCTCCTCCCCCATTGCTAGCTGTACCTGATGCTTTCAAAGGCCTTGACCTCTGCGTGATGGAGCTACTTCTTTCATGCATTGTACTTGAACATGGAGCAGTGTAAATGCTGAATGTTAGGTTTGTACTGGTATCCTACTTCATGGAAATGGAGTGACCTAGTAGACTCTATAAATACAAAAATACTTCCATACTGTATTTTGCAGTGGGGTATATTTTAATGTGTTCAAGGTTTTGTGCACTTCAGTGTCCACAGCCACTACCCCCCCCCCCCCCCCACATACACACACTTATATGTGTATACAACATTATGGGGTCTTCTTGTTGCTGGTGTTGGGGTCTGTTTTGATGACATTGTCATAAAATGTATCCTTTGGTGTTATTATTAGCCTGTCCTTCAGGCTCTCAAGTATTGTTCCCCCACATGATGTGTAACGCTTCACAAAAACAATCAACTTAGGCCTACATGTACTTCTGGAGTAGAATTAAGGTTTCCAGACAACTTTCAGGGAGTTTTGGGCAGTTGATAAACTCAAAGCTGTGTTGAGAAATGTGTTTCTGAAATACTGGGAAAAAACGAGATCATAGTACTGTGACATCTCTAATTTTTGGACAGAGGAGAAATTTCACCTTGTGGTATTGTATAATTGCTATGAAATTGGGAGCAATTGATTTTGTGTGCCTGATGTATAGAGACAAATTTTTGTGTCTTTTATCTTGCTCATTCCTGACATTTTGCGTGGACAATGTAAATTCACAAGGATAAACACAGATTAGGAAAATATTGGCGCATGTATATTTTTCATGCTATTATCACATTGCACAAAATTTGCAAAAATAACTGCATAGAAAAAAATATCCCACATTGAGGGGCCTATGGCATTGCAAGCAAAAAATTACCCTTGTCTTTCGTAATTCTGTCATGGTTGTGTGGCTGTCTGGTCTTCCTCCCCCCCCCCCCCCTCGCCCCACCCCCCTCGCTGCTTCCCTGCCAAGCAAGAAGAGAAGGAGAGATTGAGAGCAATGAGCCAAGTCATTGGGGCAAGCTGTTCCATGGTTTCTGTGCAGGTTTGAACACTGGTGTCTGTAACCCTCTTGACACAAGCAAATATCATGCTGTGTGGGACTATGCAGTGCAATACACACACACACACAGACATTACTGTGAGATGGTGACAGACGGGCTTATTGGGAGTTTCCCCGACGATTGGCGGGGCCACACACATATTGACATTGTGCTGTGTGTGTGATGGGCATTTGCCAAAGTGCAATCCCGTGTCGTGATCAAGTTGATGAAAATGACTCTACCGAAAATTTTTTTTGAACAAATTAGAATGTTGAGTGTGTCATGAAAATCAGAAAAACAATAATGAAGTTATTCAAATTTAAAGGTGCGCATTTTTTTTTTTACTGTATCAAACAGCAATGGGGGATTGGTTGAAACCTCTCTTGCACAAATTAGCTGAGATGATAATCAACTCCCAACTCCCCCATTTGTTCTTGCATAAAATGCCATGAAGTCGTGGTTTGGGTTGAGAATTCTGTAGCTACCATTCTTTCACCTCCCCCCCCCCCCCTCCGAAAAAAAGGTTACCATTTGTAGATTATTATTTCAACAAACATTAGCCGGCAAAGGTCACTAGATTTTTTTTTTTTTAATTTCATGCAGCAAGAAAAACAAAGGAGAAAACTATTCAAGTTTTGTCAGAGAGATGAGAATGGTAAATGATGGTAAAGTACTTTGTCCTCCATTGGCACCAGCCTAACAACATGACTGTATGTAACTTGCCTCGCAGTATTCAAGAGAATTGCATTCATTTCACGTTGAGTGCAAGTATCCCCGAAAGACTGAAAATTAATTATCTTTATGTATTATGTTGACAAAAACAAGATGCGTGGCTTTCACATTTTCTGCAGCAGCACACGGCAGGCCTGCTCTTGTTGTTGTTGTTGAGTTTAGGTGTTCAATTTCCTATGTGCCTCGTCTGTGGAGGTGTTACATCTTTTATGGAATTCAGTCTCAATGGACTGTCCCGTGGCAACCTCGTGGACAAATAGTGATATTTGAATTAATGCCTTGGTCAGTTACAGGGTGCTTCAAGGAGAGACACCGTGGGCCCCCCTGGGGGTTAGAGCTCGGCCATGATGGCCTCAAGGCAGGCGAGGGAGACAAGCCGAATAGGTCGGGCTTCAATAATTGAGTCCCCCAAAACGTTTCGTTCGGGCTCGTTGGACGCCTTGCAGAGTGGCTCGACTGCGACGACCCCGCGGTGTCGCTCTCGCGTGGAGTTACTTTCGACAGGAGCAGACGCCAAGGTGGTGACACCGATCCCCCCCAATGCAACCCAATTATCGAACTGCAGTCATTTTATTTGCCACTGCGTGTCACTCTCTGCCATTTTCTGCTCTTCACAAGCGATGTGAGCGGTAATGCAAGCGAGCGGGTAATCTGTTTTTCCGCGATTGCCTTGCGCACATGAACTGTCATGTGGTATAAGATTTGCATTCCATTTTCTTATCGTCCCATACAACCCCTGCAAGCAAAAATCTGGGAGTTTCACAGAAGCAAACATGGTGTTATACAATAAGCAATGAAGAGTGTGTAGCTACAATAGTCAATTTGTCCAATTCCAAATCCTCAAGTTGATTTCAATTCCTGATATTCCTGAGACCCGTGACATCATAAATTAGTTTCAATCACACAGACAAAATAGCAGGTGATTGATTACAATCCAAGTACCAAGATTTTTTGCACCTGTTCAGACAGACAGAAATATCGGGCTAATTGCTAATTGCGATAATTTGCCCAAAATCTATCGAAATGATGACCGTAGCCTTTGTGTTCATGAACTGTTATGATGTAATAAATCTTGAGATTATTGGCTTGAGCATTCACACACTCTTCGTAGTGCAAATTATTGTGCTAAATTCTCAAACTATGGCGAAAATCCTGAAATAAAAGATTTCTTCAGGTTTGGATGGCAGTGTTGATTGTGCTTTTAATCGCTGCGAATGTGAATTCGCAGTTCAAATATAAAGATTTATATCTCACTAATTCATATCAGTGTGAATCCCACTACAGTGTATGTTCTTTTTTATGATTATTTTCACCCCTTTGTCACAGTATGAAAATAGCTTTCAAGTGTTGCTAAACTTAGGGTTGATAAGCTTGAAGTAAACTCCTGGCAAGGTCTTCAGTTACCATGACAATATGTTTAAAACTTGCATCAAAGTGACCTGTTACTAGTAATTAAACTCAATATTAGAAAAGATTATTGCCTTTCCTTCAAGAGAAATATGGATTCTACATCTTGTTGGAAAAATCAAGAACTCTTCAGTGAAAGTGGCAATTCACTTCATGCCCACCCAGATGCAATTTTGACTTGCGAGACTGCTGTGAGCAGTTTGGTTGCCATGGCAATGTGTTTGGAAACTCCATACGCAATGCATATGGCCTGTCGAGTTGAAAGTGAGAAGGATATTGACTGTCCATAATTCTATGCTGAATTCTGCATCTTAAGATTTGCAGATCACAAATCACAAACTCTTTTGAGCAAAAGTGTATATTTCTTGTCGTTCACCCAATTCCGGGTGCATTTGTCTCAATTACCAGCATTAGGACATGCGTCACAGCTTGCGCAATCAATACGGCGGGCCTCGGCAGTGCCGATATTCAGGGCACGGGGTTCATTATCAAATTGCGTGCCTTTGGAAAATGTGTTTTGTAAATAGGTCTGGCTCTCCCATCTGCGTTGACGCAAATGCTTGTGGACCGGAGGCGTCCCGCCGCGGCCCCGTGTGTGCGTTCCCGAGTGGAAGATCAGTTGTCGTGATAGCACGGATGCCGTCACGCATACAGATGCAGTGCGTTTTTGCATCTGAATTATGCATGAGTTCTCGTGAGCTGCAGATGAAGTCTTCCTGCTTGGCTGCTTCCTTTCATGCTGCTTTCATGTTAAATGAAACGTACCTTTCCAGTATCTTTGACACAACATTTGTTGGACTCCCTCAGTAACTCTACAGTGGGCATCAAACACTGGTCCAGTTCACTTTTTCTTTTCCAAGAATTTCAAGAGGCCTTACGACACAGACAGAAGAATATTCTAAAGAGTTGGTTGCACCCCCAATTTCAATTACAATCCTTTTTTTTTTTTTTTTGGTCATTGCATTTTGGAATATTTTGAAATCCTAATGATACAGAATAAAACTGTGAAATGGATCTTACGAAAAGGATATTAAAAATGAGGGAAATTGCAAAATCTTGCTCATTGCATTTGACACACTGAGTAGTGACTCTGAACTTTACCAGGAGTGTACAAACTATGGCACATTGTGCTGTGCATGATGATGCAATACAATGTATCGTATACTGTTGACTATAAAAGAGAAATATATCAAGTTTCACATGACTACCATGTGGTCTTTAAAGCTATTTTTACAATGACTTTTACTGTGCTATCACTTTTTTGATACTATCATTTTCATGACCGGCCGTAAACTTTAATATCTTTTGTGTGTGTGTGTGGGGAGGGGCTACAAACTGTTCTTCTTCTATAATCTCCATTTATTTTTATCTCTGAATGGCAGTAGTTATATTAGTGCTTTCATTCAAAATGGTATTTGCAGCGGGTTAAATTTGCCTTCTGTGTCACCCACCTTGGCTGGAATTCACAAAGGTGGTACAATTGAAACCATGGTTTAAACCATGGACAAAAACCATGGAGCGCCAAGTGTTGCAGGGAATATTTTGTTACGAAATTGGTCATTTCGTCGACAAATTGACCGTTTCGTTAACAAAATTATCATTTCGTGGACGAAATGTTCATGTAGTTACATAATGTTGTCATTTCGTTACAAAATCATTATTTCATCGACGAAATGACCGAATTCGTAACGAAATATTCCATGCGACACTTGGCGCTGTCCATGGTTTAAACCATGGTTTCATTTGTACCACCTTCATGAATTCGGGCCCTTGTGTCCACAAAATTGGGATAGGGAAAGTTTCAGGTCAGTGGGTAGTGACGACAAGTGGGGCAAACTTTGGCAGTCCCATTTTGACCTTTGCCCTTGTATAGTTGTTTCAAGTGCTTGACTTATGTGTCAAGACTGAAAAAAAAAAAAAAAGACTGTGAAGATGTCTGATTCTTTGCAGGCATGGAAATATCAAGTTTGTGCGTGTTTGATGGATGTAATATTAGGATATTCAAACAGCTTTAATGTGCTCTTTTATTGTCTATAATCTTTATTTGCTTATTTTGTATTTTTTCCCATTTTCCCAGGTGCTGGCACAGAGTGTACATGTAAAATGTGTAAAGAGTACCTCGTTTGAGGAACTCTAAACCTAGTCGAATGTTGGTTGTTATTATCTGTGTAGAGCTTTTGGGATTTATGACTTCATGAAATATTGTTTTATGGACATGAATTAAAGAGCATGTCAAATTTGCTATTTTGGTTAATTTGTTTGTTTGTTTTGCATGTGTTTGTGTGTGTGTGGGTTTTTTTTTGTGTTTTTTTTTTCCTGAGAGCATACTGAACAATCATCACACATTTATTATTTCATTAATTAGGAATGATAGTATGAGAAATTTGGGGCCCAGTCCATACATGTAGGCCTACAAGCGGTACAACTCAAGCGCTGGCAGTTGAATTTCAATTTGCAAGAATTGCAACAACTTTATAAATGCTCTTGAACTGATTGGTTGTTTTCTAGCTGTGCTGCTACATGTATTTTTTGAACTGAAGTTATGAAACCATAAAGACCCAAAACTGTTGAATGATATGCCTTCAAGTTTATAAAAATCATCCATATTTGGTTGCATTATTAAGCAATGCATGGAAAATTGTACTCTGTTCAAAATGACCACATTTTCATTCTCTTTTTTCTTTTTTTTTTTTGGGGGGGGGGGAGGGGTTTGAACAGTGAAATGTCATAACTTTATTTAAATACATACATGTATTTGGATTGTGAATTTTGCATTCATAATGTCCTGAGAATTGTAGGGGCACATTGCAAATTGCATTGAAGATAACCTTCATTGCAGTTAACAACTATTTCTGAGAGATTTTCTGTGAAAGTGACCTCAAGTTTTTGTCCAAAGCTATTAAATAAAAAGCTTTGCTATCTTATGCTGGTACTGTGTAACCTGAAACCAGGCGAGTTTTCTGGTCGATGTAATCACTCATGCATTACAGTACTTGTACTTTAACAACAAAATTGTAATGAGCATAGTGCATCTGTTCACTCTCAGTCTTACCACTGTGCGGGATAGAATATTAGTCCTTTCACTCACTGTTTTATCTCTCACAATTCATTTGCCACAGACATCAATGTCATAGCTAATTCATTAGGCCCGTTCACACACAAGGGAAAAAGTGCGATTTAAAAATCGATTTTCTTATCGCGATCAAAATTTCGAAATTTTTTCCAGTGTGGACAGAAAAATCTCACTAATTACCGCGATCCTTATCGCAATCCAACTCGCACTATTAGTGCGATTTTTCAGAATAATCGCGATTATTTTGCCAAGTGTCGTGTGTGTGAGCGCGATCGAGATTCGGAAATCGGTATTTTTAGTCCCATCGTTCGTAGCGCGTGCGAAACTCTATTGGGACTGCGAGGTCAGTCTTCGGTCATGCAAGATTCGCGCATGCGCAGTTTGGCCACTGATCGTTCTTTCCTTGCTGCGAAGTGCGATTTTTCCCTGTGTAAGAACGGTCGAAAAAAAAATCGAAATTTGGATCGCGATTGAAATTTCGATTTTCGTTGTTTGTGAACGGGCCTAATGACTTATACATGTTGCTTAGTCTTGGCTACAGATGAAACCATCACTGTACAGAGCACACACACAGCAGGTACACAATACCTTCGAAAAGAGTCAATGTGCTGATTGTTGTATGGCAGGTGTAAACACATTATGCATATTTTGGCTTGATTGTAGGCATACAATGTAGGCCTACAGATTGCTATCAATGCAATGCACATGTATTGTAAATTTCTACATTCTTTTGTGGTGGTGCACAATGGTAGAAACTCAAAATTGACATGCAGTATGTAACTCTATGGAAGGCAGAATGTTCTATGATATCCTGCTGTACACATTAATTTGTAAATGGTGAGAATACACTGGATTGTTACTGTGTATGATTTAAAGCAGCTTGTGATTTAGGACTGATAAACTGTGATCAATTTGTTAAACGTTTGTGATAAAAGCGCCAGAGCGCACAACTGTATTAGGCAGTAGTGCTGGTATTGAGGTAATTACCCAAAGAATTCCATTACCCTGACGAGTAGAGGCAGAGACATGGATGAAGGCTGAAGTGAGCGGCCTCATGCTTGATGGGTAAATTTAAACACCCTACAGGAAGTCTGCACCTCTTGCCCTCTCCCTCCTTCTGCGTCCCCCCTCCCCTGTCCCCCCCCCCCCCCCCCCCATCATCTGCCATCTTAGATGGAGTCACTGACTCCTTTACGCTCTACGTTCTCCTCCTTTACCATCCATGACACGCGGAACTTTCTAATCTGGGCTGCCAGTGTGCAAGGCATAAAGTCGCAGCGGAATGCAATACCCCCCTGCCATAACGTCTGTGTGTGCGTGTGTGTTGGATGCAAGAATTTCCAAGGGAAAGTTTAGAGGGGCTCTTGTGAGATGAATGCAAGCCAGGGCGATTCGCTGTAGTTGTTGTCACAGCTTTTAACACAACACGCAAAATGATTAGAGCTCGTCAAATGAGCTTGGAAGGTACATGTAGAATAATTTCTACATTGTACATTGCATTTAGAGTGTAATCAAAACATTCTTTTGTAACTCTTCATCTTCTAAGTGTGTTTATTTCCGCCCGACGAAGGCAAAGTGCATCTTCTACTGGTTGTTTGCTGTCTCAAAATCATCTTCAATATGCAAAGTGACAGCTTGCTTTCCGTAATTGACTATTATCCAGCATTAAACTCATTACTGCGCTGTGTGTCAACTGCAATTTGGATTCGCAAAAGAGCATTGATTTGTGTGCGTACATGTGTGCAGTTGGTTTATTGATCTGCAAAGCTACATGTATAATGGTTAATTACAAGTCCCATCACATTAAAAGATTATTATAAGGCGTTGTATATGTAGATCATTAAAAGATCTTACTATACTATTCCATATTCTCTTTGCTTAATTGAATTCCGATATCATAAGTTCTGTACTCCTTATCTGATTATTCTCATTATCAATTATTTGGTCTACAAGTATTATGATTTTCCTTTATCATATCCTATTTCAAAATGCCAGCTTGTGTTTTAATAGACCTTATGCATTGACGTCATCACTCGCTTGACAACCTCTCGCGACGCCATCTTAGAGGGCAAGCGAGTCCTTGACATCGCAGAGGCATGCAGCTAGTTATGTGCTTTTCCTATGCGCGCTAGCGGCGATCGCTCTACTCGCCGCCAGTCCCCAGGCTAGTGGCAGGTTTTTTTTACCATCAAACAAGTTTGACATGACATGACACATTATGCAGCAATATTTGGGTAATTTTCTCACATTGTGCAATCGAAATACTCACAGTAACTACAGAATTCCTAGGTTATATCGCAGAAATTTGTATCCATAGCACAACATCGCCGTTCGCTGAATGCTTGTCGCCATTTTGAATTTCATTAGCCAATCACATGCGAGGTACGTGTTTTAGTAAAAAACACGTAGAAATCTACCTCACATGTGATTCGCTAGCGGATTCGTAGGTTGATGAGCTGTTACGACCGCTGGTAGTTGCATCTTTTTTCATGAAAATTGTGCCAAAATGTTGGATATATCATTAACCTGGTGAGTGCAATGCATACATCAAATGTCGATTTTGCTATACAAGCTTGAATTTCCCGATCTAGGGCTGTAGATTACATGCAATAGAAAAGACAGTAAAAGAAACACCGATGTTGTGTGTAAATGCCCATTGCCTCGCGTGTAAAAGCACGCTCTAGCAACGCATCGCTTGCCCTCTGAGGGAGGGCGCCCTTCAGTTAGTAAGACCGTGTGACGTCATATGCATAAGGTCTATTTCAGTTTCTGAATCTCTCTCCGTCCCGCAGCTGTTCTTGGCCTTTAATCTCTTCATATTGCTCTGGCAGCCGAGTGCTGCATTCACACTTACAGCTGTACATACAAAACTAACTGTGGAAGAATGTGTTCACACTTTCCAACAGGCTGTGCTTCCAGTGCATGGCATTATAACACAACGCATACATGTATGTAGACATACATTCTGCCAATTACCCTGGTGGGTATTTGAGCAAGTGCCCCATATATTTGTACTTGTGAACCAGCAAATTATGCTTATTTATATTGCTTGTCCAATAGTTACTTTTGATATCCCTGTGGGTCTCTCGTCTAGCACCCTGCTCATCTCTATTTCCATAGAGTTTATTTGATAGCTTTCTCTCCTGAAAATGTGTCCTGCATGGATTATTTATAGAATTCCATTCCTCTGGTCAACGTGTCCCCGGTGTTTGCACATAATAGTATTGGTAGCTGTCTCTGTCACAGCCTCAGCCACACATCGGCCTCATTTTCAGAGATACTCGCTCACTCGAGACTGCTGCGTTCGCTTGCGAGGTGACAATAAAGTGGCAAAAGTGACTTCCCATGCGACAGGCATTACAGAAATGTCGGCTCTGGCATGTTTGACTGGGGACGCTCACTGTATGTGTAGTATACATACAGCCCTTTTTGTGTCAGACATTATTATGAAAGCTAGTCGACAGTGGCCATGGTACAATACAATCTTGAAGTGGCGTACTGACTCTGTGTTGTTTTTTATCACCCAATCTCTGTGCGGTACAAAGGGGCATTGTACGCACATAATTGGACATGCGTTTGACATCAATCGGATATGACAGAAATGTCGGTTGCAGCACAGTGTCTTTCTTCAGCAGAGAACTGACTGATAACGTGGTAGTAGTGAGGCAGATATTCTCAGCGTCTCTGAATTAAGTATGATATATAGTGCAATTGGCAAAAGGTACAGCGCAATTTTTGAATGCACACATCAATCCATGGAAGACTATTTCAAAAACTGCAACATTCTTGGTCGGGCACACTTGGTGCCTTTGTACTATACTGCTCCCCATTGCAAGTTGATATGCTATTGTCTTCTCATGCCAGGATTATACTCAATTGCATGGGAGATTGGTTTAAATGGTGTAGGGTTCCTATTCAATGCAAGTAATGCTTCCTTATCAGGAACTTGGTGTGCATTATAGGACACCTTGAGACGAATTTTAGATGTTTGAATCTAAACATTTTGTATAAAGTTTGGTTATACTGGGTAACACAAAGTTTCAGAATGTATATTGATTGGGTTTGGGAATAAGAATGTTTTCAAAATTCAAAAGAAATCACAGCGAACAAGGATGATGACATACACTGTACTGTAGCAGCTTCACTTCAGAATGCATGATTGGTTGCTGAAGGAAGCTGGACAAAAGAAGAGAGCATGCATAAATTCTGCTCAGTTGAACATATTAAAGGACAAGTTCACCTTCATTAACATAAGGATTGAGAGAATGTATCAATATTAGCAGAACACATCATTGAAAGTTAGAGGAAAATTGAACAATCCGTTCAAAAGTTATGAATTTTTGAAGTTTTTGTGCAGTCACCCCTGGATGAGAAGACTACTGCAGTGTATGATGTCACATGCGTACAACAATATAAGGAAAATATAAAGAGAATTTCACAAAATTTCATCTTTTGCAAAAAGTACACATTCCCTTGACTCGTTACTGACATATGTTATGGGTAATATTATTCCAATTGCCTTTAGAAAGAGGCAAGTCAAGTGCTCTTTTATTATGCGAAAAAAGTGAAAATATGTTGAATTTTCTTTACATTTTCTTTATACTGTTGTACTCATATGACATCTTGAGCCTTAGTAGTCTCCTCATCCAGCAGTTCCAACACAAAAATTTTAAAAATTCATAACTTTTGCATCGATTGTCCAATTTTCCTCAAACTTTCACTGATGTGTTCTATTAATATTGCTGCATTCTCTCAATCCTTATGTTTATGAAGGTGAACTTGTCCTTTAACAAGCAAGTGGTATCGTAATGGAATGACATTGCTACTTTTGTGGATATACAGTATGTGAGCCTCCTGCAGTGTACAACGTGTATGTCATCAACCTTGTTTTGTGTATTATGTTTGCGGTTTTCAGAATATTGGTTTGTCTGCTCGAGGACAGCAATAAATTCCTCAAATATATGTATTGTATGACTTGTATGAATTTACTGTATATATGATGTGAAATTATGTAAACCATCTGGAATGTCATTTTAATTATATGGCATTGTGTTTAAACACTGAAAGTTGCTACAATTGTTTTTCCTTGTCATCAGGCAAACCCCCACATAAAAACACCTACACGTGCACATAGAATTCTTTGCCATACATGGCTTACTGTACAGTATTTGACCCAAGATTTTTGTATACAACATTACAAGTATAGAGACTTGCAACATCTGATCCTACCAACTTTGTAAATCTTTTATATGTATGACTACTAAATATGTCTGACATTAATCTGCATAATATGTAGAGTATCAGTTAGTTTGGTGATGTGAAATCAAATCAAACTGATGTACAAGATTGTAATCACCATGTACATGTATCGTTTCCTTTTATCTTTGTCCTCTTTTTTTTCGGGGGGGGGGGCAAAATGGTAGTGAGATTTTTTTTTTAATTTTTTTTTATAACGAGACAAAATTGGGAGTGCCTACTGCAAATGAGCATTCCGTAATCTGTGAAAAGCATGTTATAGATGACTCCTATTCCTTCGATGTACAAAACGGGTTTAGTATGATAGTACATGCAGGCCTACTCGTACAGTTTGTATTTCTTGGAAACATTACGGCATTTCTGAGCTGCTCAGATTGCAAACACCTCTCACAGTGCAGCGAAGATGATTTTCAGTTTCACTCAAAGAATTGTGCCAAGTACTCTACAGCCTCAAGAGGCACCTCCGTTGTTGTCTTCTATAAATTTACTGAATACTTTTTCCGATGACGAGCTGTTCCCATCTATCAGTAAACTACTCAATGCATTTAGATTGATGGAATCAATTGTAATACTCGCATTGTTGTCAGGTTAGTCGTGGACAAACATTCTGGTTGTGAACTCTACTACAAAAGTACCTTACAATTTGTAGACTTTGTGAAATACAGTTGTTGGGAAAATTCGAATCTTCAAGGGATGGTATACATGGGTGGATATGAAGATTGGGCTTTGAACTTTTTGCAAGATACGTGTATTAAGAAACCACTTTGAGAAATAGTACAGAGCATACCATTCTATGGGGAATTCAAAGTTTATTTGATGTGAATCAGTTTTGGAATGGCTGAGACATCCAAAAACAAAGTGATTCTATTAAAAAATGGGTCCCACCTTTCATTAGGATTGCTCTGAAATGACATTGTGGACTTCTCGGCCATTTTGAAACCAATTTTCATCAAATAAACATTAAATCTGTCTTGGAATTACATGATCTTTTATATTTCATAAGAGGTTTCTAATTATCTCACTAAAAAAATATTAGAAACCTGCAGTTAGGTCTCAACCAAAACTATACTTGTTATGATCCCTTTAAGCTGACTATATGTTTAAAATTGATCTTAAAGGACAAGTCCACCTTCATTAACATAAGGATTGAGTGAATGCAGCAATATTAATAGAACACATCAGTGAAAGTTTGAGGAAAATTGGACAATCGATGCAAAAGTTATGAATTTTTAACATTTTTGAGTTGGAACCGCTGGATGAGGAGACTACTAAGGCTCATGATGTCATATGAGTACAACAGTATAAAGAAAATGTAAAGAAAATTCAACATATTTTCACTTTTTTCGCATAATAAAAGAGCACTTGACTTGCCTCTTTCTAAAGGCAATTGGAATAATATTACCCATAACATATGTCAGTAACGAGTCAAGGGAATGTGTACTTTTTGCAAAAGATGAAATTTTGTGAAATTCTCTTTATATTTTCCTTATATTGTTGTACGCATGTGACATCATACACTGCAGTAGTCTTCTCATCCAGGGGTGACTGCACAAAAACTTCAAAAATTCATAACTTTTGAACGGATTGTTCAATTTTCCTCTAACTTTCAATGATGTGTTCTGCTAATATTGATACATTCTCTCAATCCTTATGTTAATGAAGGTGAACTTGTCCTTTAATATGTTCAACTGAGCAGAATTTATGCATGCTCTCTTCTTTTGTCCAGCTTCCTTCAGCAACCAATCATGCATTCTGAAGTGAAGCTGCTACAGTACAGTGTATGTCATCATCCTTGTTCGCTGTGATTTCTTTTGAATTTTGAAAACATTCTTATTCCCAAACCCAATCAATATACATTCTGAAACTTTGTGTTACCCAGTATAACCAAACTTTATACAAAATGTTTAGATTCAAACATCTAAAATTCGTCTCAAGGTGTCCTATAATGCACACCAAGTTCCTGATAAGGAAGCATTACTTGCATTGAATAGGAACCCTACACCATTTAAACCAATTTAAACCACAAAAACTTCAAAAATTCATAACTTGTGAACGGATTGTCCGATTTTCCTCAAACTTTCAATGATGTGTTCTACTAATATTGCTACATTCTCTCAATCCTTATGTTAATGAAGGTGAACTTGTCCTTTAACTCATTTATTGCATACAATTCATCGACAGAGAGAAAAGGGGAAAAAGAGGAGAAAAGAAATGCAGAAGGTGGCTTTAATATATCATGTACCATGTACTTGTATATTTATATCAAGCATCAACATCTTGAAAGTGAATAAAAGCATGCTATGTTGAAACGTGATACTCCTTTTGAATCTTCTTCGTTTCGGCTGCAGTGATCCCAAAGTGCCATTTCACGGGTGTGGTGCCTGCAGATAAAGGGGAGCTCATAATAATGATGGCTAAACAAATCGGCAAATTGCCTCCAACAGCTCTTGTCTTCGCTCTCGCTGAGTGATTTGTTTTATCAGCTGAGGTATTATCGCAGTTCTTCCGATCGCAGAAAAGAGAACAAGGGGGGCAAATCAATTTTCTCGTTCTATTTACGAGTCTCGTCTCTATTGAGTGGGAAATGCTGCTTGTGAATGTACAATGTGGTCATATTCTCGCTTGCAATATCTGCTGTGAATTTGGGGAATAGTGGTACAGGACAAGTGTGTTTTATGCAGAAGCTCTGGTGATAGTGAAACCAAGGAGGTACTGGGAAGAAAACTGAACTTGGCTGGGGCCACGGAGAGGAAGTGAAGGAAGCAAAACTTCTGAATACGATGACGGAAATTGATGAAAGCGTAGAATTACAGTGTACATGGCACTGAACATTAATTGTATGTGTAGTTTGAATAACCACACAATGTACATGCCCTAGTTTTAAAGGGATCGTATAGTTTTGGTTGAGACCTAATTTCAGGTTTCTAACAAGTTTGGTGAGATGATGAGAAACCTATTATGAAATATGAAAAAACATGTAATTCCATGAGGAATTCAACGTTTATTTGATGAAAATTGGTTTTGAAATGGCTGAGATATCCAAAACAAAGCGATTCCAATAAAGCGTGGGACCCACACTTTATTACGCTCGCTTTGTTTTACTTTGTTTGTGGATGTTTCAGTCATTCAAAACCCGATTTTCATCAAATGAACTTTGAATTCCTCTTAAAATGGTATGCTCTGTACTATATCAAAAGTGTTTTCTTGGAATCTCGCAAAAAGTTAAAAGCCCAATTCTCATCTCCACCAGTACTGTACCATCCCTTTAAAGCAGCGTGAAGACCATTAGCTGTAATGCACTTTCGTACACAGTCGCCGACAGGCCATTCTATTCTAGCAGACCTGCAATATGCTAGTTGTGGTTTTTTTTCAATGAACTTCAATGGGCAGTGAATGAAAATTGACTCTATTATGAAAGAAGCATAATGTCCGCTGTTGGTTTCCTTTTATATTACTGTATACGCCATATATTTAGCAAGTCTAAATTTTCACGAATTAGGACTTCCCAACGATTTTGCGAGTGGTTCAATTCGCGATCGTGAGGTACTGAAGGGGAACGGAAGAATATACGTGTACGTCACATTCATATCGGGATCAGGGTCAATGTTTTTCGCGTGTCTTTAATTCCACAAGTAGCATCTGACTCGCAAAATTCGCGAAAATAAAAACCTTGCGAAATATTCGGCGTATACAACATACGACAAGCAAATTTTGTAACATAAAGAGGACCACTTGTATAATGCATGTATTACCTCGCATGTTCAGGCTATGTCACAGAAACATTTTCCTCTTTCTTCCAAAGGAGATCACATGCATTTTTTCCCCCCTTGGGGGGGGGGGGGGGGGGGAGGGAGATGGGTGGAAGTAAGTGTGTATACAATGCATATATTACATGTCTATTAACCTGGATATGAAACCATGAGACCCTGGGCAGCGAGACATTTATTTGTTCAGATGATAAGTGTCAGGTTATTTGCAGTTTGTTGATTGAATGTACAATGTATCCATGTCATTGTGTCCCCTGGTATCAAGGTCCATCAGATATAATTGCAATTAATCCTTTTGAAGACTATTATTATGACAGCACATACATACAATGCAAAACTTCTCGTCTGTTGTAGAAGCAGGCAGGATAAATGTACACAGTATTCACACAAACATGCTCACATACACACATATTGTACTCACACACATATTTTTTCTTTAATGCCGCTTAATGTACCCATTGTAATTAGGGAAATGTGCAACATTAAAACCTGCCATGTTCAACCCATTTGTGTATTACTTATTTACACTGCCACAAAGTATTGTGATGTCACCTCACTCATTAAAAGATATGATGAGGTTTTGTTTTTGTTTTTATTTTGTCTTTTGCACAGTTATATTTTCATTTGGCAAAGTGGTCTGCATCCAACTATGCAATTTGTAAGGATATGTGATTAAAACTAAGAAAAAACAACAACAAATACACCTTAAAACAATATCAAGTAAGGGACCAACTGGAACACATAATGGACTTAAATAGTGGATACTGAATATTTTATACCAGTATCATACTATCAGTACTATAAAGACAGTATGTTCAAGGTTATCATGCCTCTGGAAAAAGAAAGAAAGAAAAAAAGTGGGGGTGGGGGCATGCCCTACTACGTGGATACAGGGTGAATGAATGGTTCATGAATAGATATTATTTCCTCAAATATTTTCCTTTAAATCTTTCCCTTTTTTCTTCTCCTTCTTTATCTGCTTCAATGGATTGTTCTCTCTGTCCTAAAAAACATCTGTTAAAGTTCAGAATGCGCCCATTGACTAGGCTCCACCATCCATGGATGAACACTGGCATACCAGCAAGTCGCACGGAGTTTGTGATGCAAATAGCTTAGCGTGCCACTGTTTGTTCGGGTGCGGCCGTGGGAAAAAAGGGAGACCCCTCCTAACCCCACTCCTCTGCTCTTTTGTCGGGGTCTGTCGGGAGAAGGGTAAACTCCTCGCTGGGGTTATTAAAGGGGCGATGGTGTTTGCCAACCTGTGTCTTTATGAGTAGGCTAAACATAACGGGGAGTAGTGATGTGCATTGAAAGTACCATATTTGCATGGGTAAAACACCAGTAAATGAAATGGTGTATATTGTAGGGCAGGTATTACACAGTAGGAACTTAAATTGTATTTGACTAGGCCTATATGTTTTAGCTATGCAACCAGTGAGCATAGGTTCACTGTACATGTATGTGGTGGTGTTCTGTGCTTACTGTAACCTTTCATTCAGTAGACTAAACATAGCAGAGAGTAGAGATGTGCATTAAAGGTATTTGCATCAGAAAAACACTGGTAAATGAAATGGTGTATGTTGTAGGGCAGGTATTACACAGTAGGAATCTAAATTGTATTTGACTATGCCTCTGCATATGTTTTAGCTGTGTAAAAAGTGAGTAGAGGTAGAGTGTTATTCTGTGCTTACAGCATCCTTCATCCAACCTGATTTTAACATCTATGTTGAGACAACTTCTTGGTAGTGTGTCAAAATGTTTGACTAGTGTCATGCGTTCTTGGTATACCGGTACAGTAATTCTGGGCCCCACGCTTCAGAGAGGCAGGGTTGAAAATGATCAAATACATTGTATGACTTGTTGGTCAAAGTTTGAGGGAGCAATACAGGCACAGGAACTGCAGTCCAGTTCCCTATCATGATCGGCATCTGAGAACCTCTCTCCAAATTCTGTATATCATATGTCACTATCAAAAGATATTCTTGTTTCTGGTTGTTGTCAGGGTCGACACAAAGGATCACAAAGAGTTCGCTAGGTCACAGCATTGATGTTTTAAAGACACACCAACATTGTACACACAGGCACACTCATGCACACATACACATGTTACAAGTGTACATGTGCATACACACACCAGCCAAAGGACAAGTAAGAAGTTGGAAGCATCCTGTTTATATATTAATTAGCATGGTGATCCATATAAGGTCTCCCATCGCCCCCCTTCCCCCCCCCCCCCACATTAATCACAACCTCACGGCTTGCGTTACGGTTGTAACCCAATAGGTGTAGTGGGTGCCAGTATTTCTCACATTGATAAGGACAAAAACAAATCGTAAATCATACACACCATAGGGTTTGGGGACTCCTCTAAACTTATCACCCCTTTCAAGTTCCTGTCTGATTGGGAATACAATTGATTAGCAGGAAGTGGAAAATATTCATCAATTCTTGGTTTTCTCTTCCCTTCCCTGTCAAAGAGGAAAGAATGCAAACTGATTTACACAAAGGATTGATGCCATGGTAACACTTCATATTCATTAAAGAGCTTTGCCAAGTTTGAGAACCGGAAGTCCTATAGTAAGAACAACAACAACAAAAAACAAACAAACAAACAAACAAACAAAAATTATAGATTTAGGGGTGATAGAACACCTTTCTAGTTTCCAAACAGATTTATGTGTTTTGTTATATTTGCTTGAATTTTTCATGTTAGATAATCCTGTTCCAGTAGGCTGACTTTCTTCTCTGTCTGTGTGTGTGTGTGTTGTATTACTGCAGAAGATTATGGAAAAACAGTGTGTTTGTGTGTGTGTGTGTGTGTGTGTGTGTTTGCGTTGTATTATTGCTTATTAATGAATAAAGATTATGAAAAAATAGTGTGTGTGATGTGTGTGTGTGTGTGTGTGTGTGTGTGTATGTGTGTATTTGTGTGTTTATGTGAGCACTGATGGTGAAGAGAATACCAAAAGCCATTCACTCTTATTCTTTCAGTTGTGCTTTGTGGAATGCTTGGATGACACCCTCGCATTTGCGTACATTGTCTGCTGACTCCCAATGCAGGTTTGCGGTTTTACAGATCTTTGATGCAGTGCCTTCAAGTGAGGCTCTGATATTTGCTCTGAGAGCCGTTTATGTGGCACACGTACTGGCCCAGAAAGAAGTTCATCCTATTTTTGGAGTGCTGGCCTTTTTCTCAGTCTGAGCAAGTGAATGAAGCAAGGGGGCTCTATGTGGATAAACCCTTTGTCTTGTGGCTACTTTTACCCTTACCTCACCCCTTTCCCCCACTGACAAACAATCTTCCTCACCCAACAGCCCCCTCTTCCTCTCCCCCCCCCCCTTCCACCAATCATGAATTCTTAAAGTGGTAATTAAAGGTACAGTTGTTTATAAGTGGTCATTAGTTAAAAAGATAGAGTTCATAAGCAGGTACTTCCGTGTGTTGTTGGATGCATGTGTGTGTTTGTGTGTGTTTGTGTGTATGTAGGCCCTATGTGTGTGTGTGCGCCCATGTTTGTGTAAATATACTGCATTCTGTGATGTAGGCAAGTTGGGGTGACTCGTGAAAAAGACAGCATTCCTGTTATAACTAAATGGGAGAGGGGATAGGGAGTAGATAAGCTGCTTAGGGCATCCAGCCTTTCAATTGTCTCTGATGTGACAAAAACCACAACAGTTAGTATTCAACTTTGAAAAGGAAGAATAGGTTGGGGGTGGGGAAGGGGTATTTAAATCAACCCCTTTATCAGCTGCATGCCAAGTTATTCAAATTACTTGCTTCCTCCAAAGTCATTGTGAAAGCTGTGGTGATATTTAGATGAAGGTAATAAAGTGGTTAATCTGCCTGTAACATGCTTGACAACTCAAAGGCACACACACACACAAACACACACACACACATGCCCAAGCACACATGATACACTGAACATACACATGTGCACATTGATGCTCAGGGAATATGAACCCATTTACGTTGTGCTAGAAGTGTGCCACACAATAGACAAGATGTTATGTGTGGTGGTCGTAAATCACACTAGTACAGAATTGAACGTATGAAGCGAGAACCAGTCAGTTTCCTTGACCCATAGCTTACAGCAGGAAAAAAGTAGCGATTCCACATTGATATACTAAGTGCCAAAAAAAAAAAAAAAAAAAAAAAAATTCTCTGTTAAAGGGATCGTACACTTATGGTTGTGACCTGATTCAGGTTTCTAACATTTTTTTGTGAGATAATGAGAATGAAATATGAAAGAGCATGTAATTCTAAGAGGAATTCAATGTTTATTTGATGAAAATTGGTTTTGAAATGGCTGAGATATCCAAAAACGAGCAATTATAATAAAGTGTGGGACCCACCCAAACATCCAAAAACAAAGTAAAACAAATCAGTCGCAATAAAGTGTGGGACCCACACTTAGTCTTTATTACGATTGATTTGTTTTACCTTGTTTTTGGATGTTTCAGTCATTCCAAACCCGACTTTCATCAAATAAACTTTGGATGTTTTGGATGTTTTTTGGATGTTTCAGTCATTCCAAACCCGACTTTCATCAAATAAACTTTGAATTCCTCTTAAAACAGTATGCTCTGTACTATATCATAAGTGTTTTCTTGGTATCTCGCAAAAAGTTAAAAGCCCAATTCTCATCTCTACCAATACTGTACCATCCCTTTAAACCACTTAAAACCATGAGTTAAATATCCTGTACAGTGTGTGGCCATGTTGTAGGACTGCCAGTTTGTTGAAGCACAACTGCCATGACGTGCCTTTATTCCTTCCAGTGTCCTCATAATCAATGCTAGATCAATGATAAGAAGCCCTGCACGATACCTTTGACATTTACCTCAATATCATTATTACGAGTCTAGAGGGAGAAGACACACGATACAGCTTTTCCTCACACTTTGTGACTGAAGGTATATCGAGTATAAATCACACTTTGCAAACACCAATCAAGATAAAAGCTGAATGCAAAAGTCTTCAAAGTGTATCGGAGTAGCCAGGAGAAGAGTGAATTTATTTTTCCATTTTAGGGAAGATGGATTCCACGAAACTTCCCAGACGACAGTCCAGGCAGTGTTGATGCCCAGTGTGGGTAAACACCGCCTTCCTTACGTACATATGTATTTTCACCTCATCCATTGGATGACGCGAAAGCTCTGCGTCAAACATTGGAAATGTATACATCTGTCACTCGACAACCCGTAACCGTTCTGAGGGTTGGAGCAGGGGAAAATTGACACTCGCGTGGGGCTCAATTACGCACTGCCGTGGCTGTGAGAAAAGAGAGGTGAAAATGAACAAGAAAGCATAGATATGGACGTGAAAAAAAGATCACTTACTGTGAGGAAAATTATCCCTGTGTGTCTGTATCAGACCCCTGTGTTTGCCAAGACGAGACCTTGCATTCATCCACATGCGCAGGGGGATTAGATTATGGGATTCGATTCCAGGGCAACTTGATCGCAGCCTTGTGACAGGCCCGGAAATCAATATCGCAAATATTTTATCTTTCTTTCTAAAAGACGGAGGGGAGGAGGATGAGGACAGAGGAGTAGGTTGAATACAACTGAAGGAGAGAGAGAAAAGACGGGGGAAAGAAAGAGAGAGAGTGAAATTGGAAAGGGAAAGAGAATAGATATGAAATTAGGATGTCTAGATCATAATGGAGAAAATACCTGAATGCCCTGTGATGATTTTCTTTTGTGCTTGTGTGTGTTAGAAAAAAACAACAACTAAAACCTGAACAGCTGGTGATTTGCAGAGCATTAACCACTTTATACAGGATGTGAAAAGTTTGGGCTTTCAATGTCTATGATGAAGTGCATACAAAAGACATACTTGCCAACTAGTAAGATTTTATCAGATTCAGTAAGATTTTTTACGTTGAAAGTAGCAAAATCAGATTTTCTGTCAGAGAAATCAGATTTTTGAAAAATATTTAGATATACCTTTCATGTGTATTTTCTGAAGATTTGACCAAAAGTAAGATTTTTAACTTCAGTTTGCATATAAAATAGGATTTTTGCAATCCACGAGTAAGATATTTCATCTTGAAATGTTGGCAAGTATGAAAAGAGAGACATTGATCTATACTGTAAAATGAGGAATGTATTTGCACATTTTAATTTTGCAAATTTTGTGAGAGCCAAGATTTGTGACATTAAAACGCACACATACAAGTTCTTGCCTACACTATATGCATTGAATGCCAGTGGCAATATGTGACAATTTCATGCCATGAAAAAGGCTGTTGGCTCCAATTCGCAAAAATCTCATGCTGCGAATATATCATGTTTTGCAGTATCTTCCTATTGCAATTACCGGTCCGAGTGTCATTAATCAGTGATCAGTGGGATTGTTGCATGTTGCAAAAATGTCCTTTAGTCAAAAAGTGAAATGCACCCCTGTCTGTCAGATGTAGGTAGAGGGCATTTCCCCCATTGGCTACAGAAAATCAAAGGTTGCCAATACATGCCACATTTGAACTACTGACGCTTGACAGAAGAAAGTGTGTGGAGAGCGAGGGCTTCTCGTCGGAGAGATACCATCGCCATGGCAACCACCTCTAGGCAAGATGCCTTCCCTCGGACCCACGAAGCGACAAGATGAGTTTGGTACAGTGCACTCTTGTCTTGAAGAATGTTTGGAAAGGTATTTGCTCTTTCCTTGCCAGAGACAATAGCTAAAACATAAGGAACCCAGATTTTTTGCCCCCCCCCCAAAAAAAAAAAAAAAAAAATGGAAGAAGAAGAAAACATCTTTAGGGGAGGCTTTCTTACTCAGCCCATCCCATCAAATTAGAGCTTTTTACCCTGAGCACTCTGAGTCTCTCTCCAATCTTCAATCAGTTTTGACCCAGTTGTTTTGTCGGAACTTTAATTTGTGCGCTTTAACGCATGCACGAGGATGTGTGGGCACATAAAATCGTGCGAGGTGGCAACGCATGGCGAAAAGAGAGTAAAGAATGTTTGTGACTCTCCTCTGCTTGCATAGCCTATATTCATACACTTCAGAAAGCATTTTAGTTATTCTCCTTTGTTTGTTCTCGTGTGTGTGTTGTTTTCTGCAAACAGTGTTGTTTACAGTTTTATGACGTAAACATGTGGGTGAGTTACAGATCTTGCCTCTGTTTTAGCAGTTGCAAACGTTTTACCATATAAGGAAAGGAGTGGGCCTGTGATGGGGTATTGTTTACCTGTTATTGCAACTTTCTGCGGTAAATATATTTACGTGTTTGATTTGCATTTTTCATTTTTATTGGATGCGGGATACTGGAGGACTGTTGTGCAATACTGTAGAGTTTATGCAAGTGATGGCTAGTATGCCAAACTGTAATGAAACCTGGCAAGCAGATAAAGAAGAAGTAATGAGGCTGTACATGTAGACCTAGTTTAATTTCCAACCAGATGTAAATCATGATTTCAAACAGCCCAATGGAGAAGTGTTGTCTTATACATGCACTTGGCCATTTTTGTAGAAATTAAGTCAATGTGAGAAGTCTTGAAAAAAGACTACATATCAGTAAGTCAGTAAATATTCACAATCGAATGACACATGCCTTAAAGTTAAAATAACAACAACAGTGGTGTTAGAAAGTCCATAACAGGCTGCAACATTTGATATACTTTTGTAGCCCTGTCTTCTTTAACACACAAAAACTTTGCCAATGCTTTTTCCAGTGTTATATGTTATGCTTGCATGCTCAAATCTATTGTTATACCAGTAATTGTAACTTATGCAGTGATTTCCCTAATAATCAATGTTTTACAAGATTATGTAATCAAATAGCAAAAGCAGAAGAAAAGTAGATTAGATTGGATCTGTACATACTACACAGAGCAAGCCTCAGTCCCATACTTGACTTTGCGAAAGAACATGTATGCAGTGATAAGACAATATTACTCAGGACTCCAACTGTATGTGGCAATGATTACATAGCCACTGAGCCATATGAGAAGCAAGTCATACATTATACCCATTAGTTCTGTGTGGGTTTTCATTGTGTACACAGTGTCCTGTTCCCCTTGTTCTACTACATGCACCGAAAGCTGGCTTGAGGGCTACTAAGAACAATCGTCCTGTCAATATTTGCCTAGTAGCAGGCGAAGATTTGGAGACGATCTCTTCTTTTGTGTGACTGTCAAGGTTGACAGTGGTATGTGTGTGTTCCTATTTATTGATGGGTTTCACACCTAACTATCAAAAGTGGAAGAGTATGTCTTTATAAGTTGCTGCTAAAGGGCTGATTTTAAAGATTATAAAAAGTTTCCATGTTCAAGCATAATATGCTGGTGCTACACTTGAATGTCTTGTTCTTGTGATATGTGTTGGAAAAAGAATGTATTTCTGCAGCGGAATTTGCTGAGTGCAAATATCAAGATTGAAATACAGGAAAAGATAAAGTATTTAAGAAAAAAGCCTCTTGTTCAATAGAATAATGTCTCTTTTTCTTATCGTTTTCTTTTTTTTATATTCAAAATTGAATTAATGTCCAGCTGTGATGATTTATGAGTCATGCGTTTTTACATTTCATTAGAGAATTGATGAAATCGATCATATTTGCCGCAGTTCACACACAGCCCAAAAGAATCACTTGGCATGTTGAATCTTCAGACTGTGCATACCTAAACAATGACAAGAGCTTGACCTCTAGAAGGGACCCAAGTCTGTGAACTTTACATGGCAAGTTGCAGCATTGGATTAAAAAGATTTGAGGGTTCATTGGTGTGGTATTCATCCATGCTGAATTATTGCCAGAGTTTCCCCCGAAAATTAAGGCAGACTGATTTTCATATTGCAAGAGTTGGGTTTTCCTTTTTTTGTGTGTGTATGTGTATGTGTCCACATGCAACAATTCATGGTTCTTACATCACTTTGCAAAAATCAATTTTGAAAAACTGTACATTTGAGTGTTTGTGAATGGGCATGATGAAAAGGCCCTTGATCCTTGATAAAGGCTAATCCCTGCCAAGTATTACGACTTCCTTCCTGTCTGCAAGTCTACTATCTGTCCTGACCAGATTTTCTGACCCCTACCGAGTCACTGTTTCTCCAACAGCTTAATGAATTGGACTGTGTAAATAGCAGTTTTATAGCAGCTTAAGAGATAAGGGGGATGATTAGGACCAAGCCCCCATTCATTAATTACCCTGTCTTCCTTTAAAGTTATTGAATTAAAGAAATGTAGTCAGACAGTCTTCTTATGGGAGATGTGACCTTTAATTCCCCTTCCTGCCACTCCCAACTTGCCCCCCCCCCCTAAAAAAAAAACAAAAAAAAAAAAACACCAAACAAACAAAGAACAGCATAAAGATTGAATAGATCTAAACCTGAATTTCCTATGACTTTCTGGGTTTTTTTTACATCTCTTTTTGATTTGTTTTGTAATTGGTTTTTAATAGCAACATTCATTATACATGCAGAAAAAACCAGTGGAGTTTACCTGCCCTGGAAATGTTGGGGTTACTGTGGCTAGCAGTAGCTGTTCATGCCCTGTACTTGTGGCGTGGCGTGCAAGTCCCTAAACAGGTGCAGGAGGTAAACGTACGTCCCAGTAAGAACCCTCATGCTTGTGGTCGCCAAAATCAGAGTGTCATGTGACCAAAAGGCCAGACTTCAGCACACAAAAAAGTAAAAGTAAAAGTAAAAAAAAAAACAATGTAAGTCTGGCAAAGTCTTTAAAAACCACACTCTCCAGGTGGGTTTGTTGTTATGGGATATTCCCAGATAATTTTTTCTTTAGTTGCCTAGCAACATCATCCCTGAGTCCAGGATGTGAGAGAATCCCTGGGTTTTAGGTTACCAATGAAGATGCCTGTATTGACAAAATATGGTATTACATGTATGTGAGTGTGAAATGTAAAACATCTGAAACTAAACATGTGATACTAGTATTATTCCTTTGGTAAATTGCTGTTGAGCCTCTCAGAGAGAAATGTAGTTTATCAATTGTATCTGAAGATTTGGATTGTGAGTTGATCATCAGCAAGAAAAAAAACAACAACAATGCATGAATTGATTTATGCTTTGAAAAAAAATGATTCATGTGTTCAAAGAATTAAATTCCTTTTATCTCTGATTCTTTTAATACAAAAAGTAGCACCTTTTCTTTATCATAGTCAGATAAGAAATGTTTTCTTTAAAGAAATACAAAATTATTTAAAACTTTCATATACACAAAACAAAGGAGGAGTATACTCAGTATGGACATCACAAGCATGGAACTTGATGGACCACCTCAACATACTTCTAGTTGACTTCATGATGCCCCCATAATCATAACTTTTTCATTGAATATATTCATCCACTTTGCCTAAATATTTATGATCAAAGTTTGTTTTAAGGAAAGTTTTTGTTTGTTTGGGGGTTTTTTTTCAGTCTGATACTCTGTTTCTTTGTTGCTGTATTATGTTACATTTAAGGGAAGGAACCATACCTCATTACATTTGATAAGAAGGATGCAAGTCTTCCTTTCCATATTTTGTAAACTCTGTGGTATCACATGGCCTTCCATGGTGGATATTTATTTTCATCCAAACTCAAATCCTAGATTGGAAGGAAATGTTGATCATATGAACTGGCTGGATCAGGATTCCATGTCCTGAAAGTTTGTTTTCTTTTACAACTTCCTTCTGTTTACCAGCTGGCTATAGATGGTTAAAGGGACTGTACAGTACTGGTTTAGGTGGGGATTCATGTTTTGAACATTTATAAGTGAGATAATGCGAAACCTCTTATTAAATATGGAAGAGCATGTAATTTTAAGAAGGATTAAACATTTATTTGATGAAAATTGGTTTTCAAATGGCTGAGATATCCAAAAAAGTGATAATAATAAAATACTACAGGCCATGTCTTTTATTAGGATCTATCTCTTTCTTTCCCCTTGTTTTTGGATATCTCAGCCATTTCAAAACTGATTTTCATCAAATAAACTTTTGATACCCCTTAAGTTAAAAGTGCATGCTCTTTGACATCTCATAGAGTGGTTTCTGAATATCTTGCAAAATGTTAAAAGCTTAATCCTCACCTTGACCAGAACTGTACACACCCTTTAAAGGAAACTACCCACCATCTAAAGTTTGATTGTTTATAGGGAAATAAGAAAAGACTATTCAGATGAACAGTGTGGTTCAACTGATATTAGAATTGGCCCAAAAAAAAAAAAAAATAAATATGAAGATGTTATGAAAATCTCAAGTTTCTCATTTTTCATTAAAAAAAGTGCTATCAATCACTAACTTCTCTCTTTCCTGAGGCGTTTAAAAGGAAAAAGAAAGCTCTACCTCCAGAGTGATTTGATAAAAGGAAATGTCTTCTATTTTCATTCCTTCCAATACAGGAAATTTGCTGGAGATATTGTGTAAGTCAGCAGGAGAGAGAAAAATGCAATTATATCAATTGCCTCGTCTAATATTTGATTGTGACCGTCATCATCGTTTGCTGTCGACATGTGAACAATTCAGACTCCAAACCAGCGTTAAATTTTGGTATTTTTATTTCTTCCAATTTTAACCATCTGTTAGGATTCATTCTGTTCATCAGAGCATTGGCCTGACATTCATGAGTTAGGTCCATGATCACAGTATCATGATCCAAGAGTAAAGTTTCACTTGAAAATGCAGTCAGCCGTCATTTGCATGGTGTTATTTGGATAGGAGATGGAACCAAGCGTAGTGCATGCGGAAATCACAACACTTCTGATGTTGCGTGGTGTGCAAGCATACAAGTTGTAGGACGTTAAAAGTGTTATGTTTTGAATGTGTTAGCAACCAAAACAGAGGATGCCAGTGCAGAAAAACAAAAGGAAGATTTAGGAATATTTTCAATCTTCCCTTTGCTCAGCAGAGAAGCATTTTTTTTTTTTTATGCCTCTGCCACAAAATGGCACTGGAGGCATTATGTTTTGAGGTTATCAGTCCATGCGTAATGGATTTTGTGGAAGACGTAACTCTAGAACCGTTTGTGGTATCTAAACGAAACTTGGCACATGTATACAGGAGGAAGCTGTGCCTATTAATGTATGGGCACACATGCTCAAGGTCAAGGTCAAATGCTAAAATTTCACTATTTCTCATTATATCTCTGCAATGCCAGAATGTATTATCGTGAAACTTAGTGTATTCATGTATTACCAGATAAAGATTTTCTATGGAAAGTTTTTGTTCATATGGTCAAAGGTCAAGTTAAAATGCTGAAATTTCACTCCCCCTGCCCATATTTCAGAAATGCCTGTTTTGGATGACAGGATAACAAATCTGGAGTTTTTGCTCCAGTGTTCATACACATCACAGTGCTAAGTATCATGTTATTTCTCATATTTTTACACTAACTCTCAAATCACAAGATTTCTTTGAATTTGGATCATGATGCTGATTGTGCTATTGAATGAGATTTTTGTAGGGGTCTTGAAAAGTGAGAATCAGCCTGTGCTTCATCAGCTGAGGTCAGAGGATGTATGGAGAAAAATCTGGTTTGACTTCGTGTATGTGAAGCACATCATCGAAGTTGTTCCCTGCTATCTTTGCCAAACATACTGTAGTCTTGCAGATGGGTGTCTCAAGGCATGATTTCTGTAGAGAAAATACCATCTTTCCATAGAGAAAGTGGTCTGTTACATTGAATGAATTCTGTGAAGTTCACGTATAGTTGGGTGTGAAATCATTTATTGATTATAAGATAGTCCCACCTGCTCATTCAGTAGTTGCAGTTTCTTTCCAGTTACGAGTAAAGGGTGGCACGTGGTTGGGGGTATGCGAGTCCTAAACTAGCTGGGGATGCCAGAACACTGGGAAAGGGGGAGCTCTCCACGTCACCACCGCACTCTCCCCTGCCCACCCTTATTAGAGCACCCATCAGATGTTAGCCGCAGTAATGGGGAACGAGGCAGATTGACGAGCGACCCCCATCTCCGGCTCTTTGGGTTGATCTTCCGTGATCATTATACTGCCGCTTCCCGGCCTGTCCGCCGAAAAAAAGAAGAAGACTGAAAGGGAAGAAAAACCCACAAAAAAAAAGGACTTTGTCTGCCCAGTTTTTTCGGCAGTTCAGGATTGATGAGGGGATGAGCCAGGGCCAATATTGTGATGGATCTGCCGAGAATTTACCCACTCCTTTGTGGATAAGCTTTTGGTCCACCACCTAACTCCCCCATCTCTCCCCCTCCCCCGTTCCCCTCCAAAACTCTCTTTCTCGTTACGAACCTCCTCCTCACTGTACAACCATCGCTAACATGGTGGCCGTTTTCACAGCATAGGATATGCAGAAGGCTAGTCTCCCTCTTGCTCTCTCTGGCTGCGTTTATCTAGAAAAATTTCTGACGCAGAATCATGATCCTAAACGCGTTTGAGACATTTTAGGGGGTTAGATGAATGCAACCATGTTGTCAAATGCATTTGGAAGTGCCGATTTTGAAACACCATTCAAAGGGCGTTTTGAAACACGTTTATATATCTCAAGGTCAACTCCCAGCTGTTTCCGGTTGTGTTTTCTACCCATTATTTGTGTGTGAATGATGAGGCATGTTTGTTGGTACGCAGTTGATGACCTTTACTTCCCGGGTCGAACGGTGCAAAGCAGCTGCACTGCACCCTGAGAATCGTTCTTCAAAACCACGTTCGCAAACACCATTCCAAACACGTTTTGAAACATCATTCTCTCTCTCAAGTTAGATAAACACAGTCTCTGGCTGCTTTCAGGCATACATGTACCGAGAGTGTGTAATGATCAAAATTAATTTGAGTCATGATTCTAATGACGCATCACTCGGATTTTTAATCAAATGACACATTTTGGACATGTGTATGCAAACTGGAATGGGGGAGGGTGATTTGAATTTGTCCGATGGTGTTTCCCAACCACGATTCTGCAGAATTACAGAACGAAACAGTCATGTGAACAGATTGACCTCCAAATCATGTCTTGGGGGTAGAGCTTACATAGTGATCTTTCAACCACTTCAGCAGAAATACCGCGCTCCTCAAATATTCGCACAGCGGTCAAAGTGTGTGCTACTTACCGCTCAAGAGTGATTGATGGGAATTCAGAAAGAAGCCACACCTCTTCTCACTCTGAAATTCAAAACTTTAGAATCTGTGAAGCCTTCCGCGGTCTTGTGTGTGAACAATAATTCTAATCATAATTGTAATCAGATTAATTCAGCTTTGCAATTACGTTTCTCTACCAGTGTGAAAACAGCCCCCCTCTCTCTCCTTCTCTTGCAACGTTACCGTAGACCCGTGATAAGTCATTTTCTTAATCTGCACAGAAGACATGCGTCTGGGAATCAAAGTGGGCTGCTGGTGTAATGAATTGCCAAGCCCCCAGCCGAACGAGTGTGCTCATCGCTGACGATGCTTACTTTGTAAGATGACAGAAGTAGGAAAGTCGAAGAGACTGGTGTAAAAGCAGCAAGAAGCCACCAGCTGTGTGCAATTGCTTTTAGTTTTTGGAAGTGTGAAGAAAAAATTGTGCTGTTACCGTGCCCTCTTCTGAAATTTATTTAAGATGACACAGAAATCTGCACTTCACCATTTTTATTCGAGATTTTGCTGGAAATTCATCAAAGATATTTGAATTGTGTCATAAGACTTTGATGATAAAGTTTATGCAGATATTAGGATGTGAACTATAGGGCTTTGTGAATGGATAGTATTTAAAGTATTTTTCTTATCTTTGAGATGATTCTTCTTTTTTTTCCTTGGGGAGGGGGTATTCAGGAGGTAAAATGAAGATGAGATTGGCATTTTGTGAAGATGTGGGAGAATTAGTGCATGCATTAATTGCAAAGACCAACGCTGGAAACTCTCTTTCGCTTGTGTGAGTGTTTGATGCTAAAATCACATTTTTGGGAAAAAAAAGAAACCCAATTTCAGAAATTCTACACTTTTTTTTTTTTTTTTGCTCATGGATGAGTGGGAAGCTGATCGATAATGCAGCCACAATTCCTCTCAAAATTCCTGCGTGAAGTTATGAGCCATGCCTAATGAGGCAGTATTCAAATCAAGCACTGCTCCACAACATGGTTAGAGTCTAGTGCGCCTTCTTCTTCAAACTTTTTCATCTCCCCCCCCCCCCCCCATCCCATTCGATCTCGCTGTCTTCCCTTTCCTTCATTGAGCTGAAGTAGATTAGACAAGCTAGAGTGACCAAGGTCACGAGCCGTTTACCGCACACTGGGGCGGAGTGGCGGCCGAGCCCGATCGATTGACGCGAGGAAATCAGTTCAAAATGGCCACAGATGAACAAGATTAAGAGAGAGAGAAGGGGGGGGGGGTATATGGGGCTGGCCGCGCTGGCTCTTTGGTACCACGTCCCAGCGACTTCATCTACGTAACTACTTAGTAACTCAATTGCAGACCTCTTTTGAGTTTCTTTGTTTGAATATGATATGCCAGGTCATCTTTGTTGAGCCCATGGGAGTAGTTTACAAAAAGAGTGTTTAGAGATGCAGCAACAAGAATTTTCCCTTGTCATCCATGGTCCCCCTCCTCCTCCTCCTCCTCCTCCTCAACTTCATCCTCTTTCACCCCCTTTTTTCCTATCTCCTCCTCTTTCTCCCCTCCTCTACCTCTTCCTCATCATCTTCCTTCTTCTCGCCTGCCGTCCTCCCCTTCCTCCTCCTCCTCCTCTTTCTCTTCCTCCTACTTTCTCTCCTCCTCCTCCTCCTCTTCCTCCTCTACCTCATCCTCTTTTTCCTCCTCCTCCTCCTCCTCTTTCTCTTCCTCCTCCTCCCACTGCTACTTCTACTGCTAATTACAACTGCTACTACCACTATACTACCACTACTACTACTACTACTACTACTACTACTACTACTACTACTACTACTACTACTACTACTACTACTACTACTACTACTACTTCTACCACCACTACTACAACCACTGCTACAACTGCCACTACTACAACTACTTCTATTACTACTTCTACTACTACTACTACCACTACAATGACTACTACTAATACTATTTCTGGTACTATTACTACTAATAGTAGCAGTGGTGCCAGTAATTCATCCAGATGCAATTACGCCCCAAGTTTTGTGTGTGATGCTGGTGTTGCTATGCATTGTACATTCAATATGCGTCAGGTAAGATTACAGTCAAAGCCTGTAGGAAAGACCGACACATTGCTGTTAGGACTTGGGAGATAGTCAAGTAGGACAGTGAACGTGGCTGGGGGAAAGGGGGGGGGGGTGGGGAGAGCTGCCAAACTGGATTACATTTCTGCAAATTCTATTTTCACTGCATTCGAAATTTGCGACGCTGCTAGGTGGGAGGATAAAGCTACCCAACGCATAAAGAGCTAAAGGCATCTTAGCAGGTGAATATCAACTACTTGTACAGGTACCTAGATATACAATATGTAGTGTACAACTCACATGCCATGCACTGTATTCAGGGCTAAGAGTAATTTGATATCAACATGTCTGCGAAGGTGTGTGTATAATGTCAAGGTACATTCTCTGTTGACTTATAAAATGATATTGGAGACAAGTCAAGTTCTTCTCCTGAATTGTGGTTTAGCCTTCATTTCAGAGCTGATTACTACATTGAAACAAAATTACTTATGTCTTTGCAATCTCATAGAATATTCTTAACTTTTTACGTGATAAAAACATGAGCACACTATGGTAAGTACATTTAATAGTTATCTACAATGAGCCTTTGCACAAAATTTTTATTTTTTCAATGACTAATTTTTGCTTGGAGACAGTTGAGATTAGAAAAAAAAAAGAAAAATTCTTGGCATCACTGGTGTTTGGTTCAGATTGTTTCTAGCAATTCTCAGGAGAATGTTAAAGGCACATGGTCCCGATGGTTTAGTCGAATGCGTAGGCGGGCGCACGGCGCAAGTTTCCTATAGAGACCTACGCTATCGACTCCTCTTTAGCGCTTATGCTGTGACCCACTTTCCCAAGTCCGAAGAAGTCCGATCCACTGTAGTCAGTGGTCCAATCACAATTCGGCTCATGATTTCTGCTGAGGTGGATGACAGCTTTAGCAAACTTCTTTTGTGATGTCATAATAAGAAGCACATACAGTATGCACGCACCCTGGCATTACTACAGACTGCGTGATGCGCAGAGAAGACAACGAAGGCAACGTTACTTAGCAACACCTACGCACTTTACTCTTGATGACAGCTCAACTTCGGTAATCTTTCTATCAATGCTAATGGTGATCGGCAGTATCATCAACAGCGCCCTCTACACTACCAGGACTATGCGCCTTTAAGCAGTCACCCACAAGTGCGATGGCTCATTAACTTAAAAGGCTTAGATAATGTTGAGGATGTTTGGTAATAGAGGAGGAAAACCGTGCCAACATTTTCTCGTGATTTACTGAGTTACAACACTTCTGTGATACAATATCTCATGAGATTCATTACATGACACATACAATGTAATGAGGCCAGCATTTGGTTGGTTTGGTCTTGTGGCCTTGGGTATGGCATTGTTCTGTTCAAATGTCTGTGTGTTTAGTGGTTTGGATAACTTTATAGGACGATCAGAAAGCCCAGGATGAACTACGTGGAACTGCCAAAGTTGTTACTATTCAGCTAACCTTCGACCTTGCTTGAATGTACACTAAAGTCTCACTGAGAGGAAGTGGGGTAGGTGAGGTATGCAGAGCCTTCTAGGTAATTAGGGATTATGAGGGGATTATCTCCCATTCATTATTGTATGGTTCAGATGATCCAGCCATTAGTGGTAGGGCCATAGAAGGTTCCAGAATGGCTGGTAGTAGCACTGTGGGAGGATAATGGAGAAATAAATGCTGCCCTCAGTGGTGTCCTTATCATTGTATGTGGTCAGTAGAGCTTCACCGGCCCCCTTTGGCCCATTGTCATGACCTACTGATTACTGGAACTGGGTCTGCCATGCATTACATCTATGGAGAATACCGATCATTACCTTGGAGTCATTGGGTTAAATGATACAATTTACTCCCCCCCCCCCCCTTAATAAGCCCTTCAAAATATTGCTAAAAGAGGGCGCTATTGGTACCAAGTGCTGCATTCTTCAAAATACCAATAGCTGACCAACAGACTCGGTATTGAGAAGAGCATTGACATTCCGTTACACATTTCTCCAGTCATCTCATAATAATGCATGGCTTATCTTTCTGCTGCATGCATTCATATCATGGGAACTTACAGAAATTACAATGTAGGTGAAATTGTGACTCGACTTGGAATGTTGAAAAAACAAACAAACAAATCCAAAGCATATAATCATACTTGAACTATATGTTGATAGAGTTGTCTCATTTGAGTCACAGATAACAGTTTTGAGTTGATGGTAACACTACGTAGATGAATTACTTCTTCAATGGAACACACAAATTTGGTTTGTTCAAATTCAAGACTTCAAAGTAACAAGGAAATTTTATACCACATGGCCTGATCAACTAATAGGGCGATGTAGAGTTCTGATGGCACTAAATGCATTCTTCATCAAATGTTTGAGGTACAGTTATTACTTATTTGTACTACAAGTTCTATGCTTTGCACACAAAAGTATTGGAGCAAAAAAACAAAAAAAAAGTCTACATGTACATGTATCTCTGGATATGTGTGCAGACGCAGACTTTGTTCTGTAATACTGGACATAAAGGCATGAGAAAGTGTTGCCAGCTTGAGCGGAAGCAGTGGTACCGCGGAGGGAATCTTAAGTTGCTGGAAGTGGTAGATCAGTTACCAGAAAGATGAGAAGCAGCTTTGTCACATGACTAAATTGATTTTATTTGATTTCCCAAAAGAACCATTTATCAAATATATTTTTTTCAATGTTTGTTTTATTCTGCCATTCTCAAATGACCATACCTGTACCTGTTTGTTTTGTTTTTTTTATGTTATTTTGCTCATAATAATGTATCATCTGTCGGCTGCTTAGGGATACTTTTGTCTTGGAGACATATTATATTAGATACAATATAATTGAATGTAACAACTGATGGCTAGCCTGTTGAAATGAGTTTTGTTTTTAAAGGGATGGTATAGTATTGGTGGAGATGAGAATTGGGCTTTTGACATTTTGCGAGATATCAAGAAACCACTTATGAAATAGTACAGACCATACCATTCTATGAGGAATTCAAAGTTTACTTGATGAAAATTGGTTTTGGAATGGCTGAGACATCCAGAAACAAAGTAAAACAAAGTGATCATAATAAAAGATGGGTCCCACCTTTTATTAGGATCACGCTGTTTTGGATATCTCAGCCATTTCAAAACCAGTTTTCATCAAATAAACATTGAGTTCCTCTTGGAATTACATGTTCTTTCATATTTCGTAAATGGTTTCTCATTTATCTCACCAAAAAATTTTAATAACCCAAAGTTAGTTCTCAACCAAACTATACGATCCCTTTAACTGTTTTGTGTGTGTGTGTGTTGTTGTTGTTTTTTTTTTTGTAGGATATGTGTCCTGTGTGTTTGCATAATTTCACAAAGCTGAATGGAAGAATACTGCCTCCCCGACTAAAAAAAAAAGAAAGTTTTACTTGCAGCATCATATGCTAATCTGATATTTCTTGCACTCTACACAGAAAAATTTCTGGGAATTTGCAGATGTTGGTCTTTCGGCCCATGGAGAAAACGTGAACTGGTGTTTGTTTCAACAAATTTTGAGGCCTTGAAATGTGAGCCCTTCGACTGGTATTGTGTGTTGTGTTTTACGAGGGGTGGCGGTGTAGAGTGTACGTAGACTCGTGGAAAGAAAGAAAGAGAGAGAGAAAGAAGATCCCACTGTACAAAATCAATACCTGCAACTTGTCGGTCCTAAAAGGTCTCCCTATTCTGAAGCGGTTAAGGACATTTCATGTCCACTGGCTCTTTATATGTGGGTATTGATCTTTCTGTGGCAGACGCACTGATTGGATCTGTCCATCGTCCATTTGAAGTCGATTGTTTGCCGATATTGACCTTCGGTATGGAAGTTCACGGGCTGATGGGGTTGCCGATAACACTTAAATGATGAATCGTCAACAGAATCCACTTCCTCGCTATGACTTGCCAGACTGTATCCTTGTGCAAAGGAGTGTCTTTGAAAAGATACATTACGGACTGTGTGATTGCCAGAAAAACACAAATATCCTGAGCCAAAATTCTGGCAAAGGTACTGCCTGTGTCTGGAGCAGTAATATTCGTGGGTGGAGCTAAGTGATATGGGAATGTTTGGCAGCATAAATTGGAGGGGGAGATTTAGCAAAAGTTCTGGAGACAATTTTTAGGTCTGCCCTTGACTGAGGAGGGGACTTGTGGGTAAGATAATGTTGTTTTTTCAGCCACTAAGTAATTTTTGTGTCGGCCATCTTGGTTTTCTCATCCTTCTCTTTCCCTGATCTATCTCACTCTCTCCCTCCTCCTGGGTATCTATCTATCTGTCTGTCTATCTATCTATCTGTCTATCAGTCTATCTATCTATCTATCTCTATCTATCTATCTATCTATCTATCTATCTATCTATCTATCTATCTATCTATCTATCTATCAATATCAATATCAATATCTCTATATCTGTCTATCCCTATCTATCTATCTATCTATCAATATCAATATCAATATCTCTATATCTCTCTATCCCTCCCTATCTATATATCTATCTATCTATCTATCTATCTATCTATCTATCTATCTATCTATCTATCAATATCAATATCTCCATATCTATCTATCTATACTATCAATATCTATCTATCTATCTATCCATCCATCTATCTATCTATCTATCTATCTATCTATCTATCTATCTATCTATCTGTTTATCAATCGGTCTCCACATGTGCCCCCCCCAAAAAAAACAAACAAACAAACAAACAAACAAACAAACAACAACAACAACAAAACTCCACCATTCTTCCACCTCCATGAACCTTTCCAGTCTATTCCACTCACCTGTCGACAGTTGGGTGTGCAACAGGACTGGCTCATATTTGATGCAGCGAATCACCAAATTATCTGTCGTGCAGAGGCATAGCGTGAACAACCATCGCGCACCTCGAGTCATGTGCAGTCGCTTGGAGCAGACAAGACGTCAGAGGCTGCCAGCTAGAAACTGATGAAGGTGTCCATTTCCATGCAGGGTATCTGCTTGGCCCCTCATCTGTATTGTTTTTAGAAAACATGTGTTTTCTTCTTCTTCTTCTTCTTCTTTTCCTTTCCTTTCCTTTTTTCACTCTCTGGAATGCAGTCGCATGATATACTCTCCTCTCATTGCTATGGCAACTGTGTCAATGATCATCAGTTTTAGTAAGAAAAAGTTTAGTGAGAAAAATATCTTTGCAATGTTTACTTTCTTATATGTTCAGTTTAGTCATACACATCATCAAAAGAACGAAAACAACAACAAAAAGGAGTTCTTAGTCCACTATGTCTCAATCACAGTCATGCCATCAGTGCAGTAATTTCCCCACCCAGTGGACTCCGTGTATTTAATCTGAATCCCAATGTCTGCGTAATGAAAGTGGGATAATTGAGCGCACATTTAATTGTGTCTCATTATCTGCGTGTCGGAGGAGCGATTTGTGCAGACGGGCAGCCGTGGGCCTGAAAATTGCATGGATGCCTGCTTGGTAACCTCCCCGCGTATCGTGCAGTGGGACAATTATTGCGCGTGGCTCGTCGGCCTATAGATGTCGGCTGCAACTTCCGACCTGTCTGAACCTGATATGACTTCGCACTCACTGAAATGCACAGTACTTGCCTTGGCTATGTTACATGACACGTTGTGTTAATACTTCAGGGGGCCAGAAAATAAAGTTTTGATTCATGGCGTGGGGTGCAAAGAGCGCAATTTCTAAATCCTATTCAATCTGGCATTGATAAAAGGAGTACAATCAAACAGAATGTTAGTGGTTTCATAATGAACCATAAAGAAAGAATTTAGGTTTCATGTGTTTCAGCAACTACATGTGCTAATTAGATGAAGTGTAGGCCTACCTTGAAACAAACAATATTTGCAACATGAAATTTTCACAAATTGGGGCCAGTGGCCTTTTCGGCACGTGAAATTTGCAAAAAAATGCCACTAGCATTCCATGCATATAGAATAGACAAGAACTGTCAACATGCATTTTGATTTTGTGAATCTTGGCTCCTTTTGAAATTCGCAAAAATTTGTGCACAGAAAATTTCTGGTTTTACGACATACATGGCCTCTCAACTTGTGTAATTGCTATTGTTCACTTGAAGCAGGATGTTACTTGATGTTCCGCATTTCTTCCTCTTGCCCAACTTGGCATTTGGGCAAGAAGCCAAATACTGTGAACAGGCAACAGCCCATTTATTTCACTTGCCCATCAGTTAGATTTGGTTGCTCGAAGCAAGTGAACGAGTGGTGTCTATCACTTGTAACACCCTGCAAAGCACGATGTACAGGTATATGATATCGAGTGAGTCTGTGTATATGTGTGTGTGTGTATACAAAGACCAATTGGAGAGTCATTATATTAATATCTTCATCTCAGCAGATTATTACTTTTGATTGCTCCCAATTTCACCAATGATTGCGAAAACGTGGACAATTCCATAACTTTCTTCTTGAAAGTTCACATCTGATTTGAAGCCACTACCATTCTGTTCAATCTTATTTCACTCTTGTTTATCAATCTCCACCCAAACTTGGCATGAAATTGTACTTTCTAAGTTTCCATTTCCTTCGATGGAAATTGTTTGCTCTGTACTCAGCACGAAGCCCTTTACTTATAGTGCGCAACTGTGAGAGAATGTTTAAACCACCATACCATGATTATCGGAGTAGAAGCAATGAGGTTCCATTGTTGCCATTCTCAATTGTGTGATGGCTGTGTGATCATGGGGGGGGGGGGGGGGAGGGGGGGAGGGGGAGAGAAGTAAGAGTAACTTTTGTTGGTGTTGTTGTCAGAACTCTACAAGCACATCGTCCGGACAGCCAGAAATTGAAAGCAAAGTCGTCGGATCTGTGAACACGATGTTTGATTCTCTAAGGACGGCCGTACAAACTTGTACCTGTGATGGATCGATGGAAGTGCCACTTTAAGAACGGCGCTGTTAGCAGAAGTGAAATTTGAGAAATAGTTTGCCCATGCAGTATGGTGTCCTTATCAGATTGTGAGGGAGATATTTAATATTCGGGACAGGCCAGGAAGTTTTATCAGCTGGTGGGAGAAAACACACAAGGTACATTCACACGTAGGTGAAATGTCACAGTGATTCGTCTTGTGATATTTTGTAACATGCATTGAAAATACACCAGGAGATACACCACAAAGTACATGGCGAAGTACCTTGGTATTTTGATAGATCGGTCATTCAAGCTTTGCATGAACTTCGGAATACGAGATTTGAGTGCGAGTCGTGCCATGAAATACCACCAATGTACAGCCAATATGTACCGGTACATTGTAGTTCTCACTGGATGTTTATAGTTTATCTGTTCGCACAGTATTTCACCAATTAGAATTCTGCCGACAAATTATTGTTTTCACTCCAAATGTGAATGGGCCTATAGTTGCTAGCATCCTTTGGACATTTGATCAAACATTGGACCACAAGCATCAGTGCTGCAGTATATTGTATCTTGATTTAATTGTGTATAAGTAAACAAGACCATTGTGGACTGTGTAGATAAGGTGATTTCCTGGTGTGTATACTATTGATCGTGCTGATGTTTAATGATGATCTCTGAAGATTGGATTCCATGGATGACTGTGATGAATGAGATATGAAGGAAGTTTAGTTCCATGAACACAAAAATGTGTTTGTTGTTGTTGTTTGACAACAATAACATGGCTCTCTGATGATTTTTTCTAACATTTATGAGGACATCTTTGTTTTACTTTAGATATCTCAGCCGTTTCAAAAACCGATTTTCATCAAATAAACATGGAATTCCTTGTAGAATTGTATGCTCTTTATCATTTCAGAAGTGGCTTCTAATTACCTCACAAAAAGTTAAAACCTGAATCCCCACCTCAGCCAAAACTACAGGGTATACCATCCGTTTTAATAGATATGTGCCAATTATAGAATCATTTATGAATTCAAAAATTCAGAGGCATTTGGAAATTCTACAATTGAAATAATTGCAAAACAGTCATCGTAAATGAACAACTGAGGGCTCAAATGAAGGAAAATATTTTACGTTATAAGGTGCGTTTTCTGACACACAAACCATCAGCAGTCAAAGCTATAGTAAAGGGGTGCACTACCAGACCATGGATATGAATATGCATGTAGTTTCTGATATGTGATTTTGGGTAGTTGTACAACCAGAAACATTTGCAGCATGAAACTTTCACTGTATATCTTTAATATGTTGAAGAAAGACTCTAGGTGACATTGGCTAGATTCATCAAATCTGCTCAAAATCAGAAAGAAATTTGCCAAGATTTACGAATTTGTAAGATTTTGTAGACAGACACTTTCTTGTGCATCATACTTTCAAGGATCTTGACTCCTTGTGAAATGTACAGTTACGTGCAGTGAAAATTTCTGGTTTTACAATAAACTTGATGAGGGCCTTTAAAAGGCATCTTGGTTCTGGCTGGTAGTGCAGGCAAAGTCTGGCACGTGCATTCAGCAACACAATGGTCTTAGGGGCAGGTTGTTTGTGTTCATGGTGAGCGGGTAGCGTAGCCTGTTCATGGGCGACCGAATTGGTTTCGCTGACTTCTAAGAAGCTGCTAATCCCGTCGTGAGGTCGCTGTGAGACAAGAGTGGTCAGTGATGTGTCACCTGTCTTTCTCTCTCTCTCTCATGAGCTTGATTGTTCCCCCCCCCCCCAACAACCTTAACATGTCTTCAAAATTTCACTGCAGGTTTCTCTCAAGAGGGTCATGAGAGTATTCTTAGATATTGTGTGAAATGATGGCAGATAAGTCAAATTTTGAGTGGCATAGTTGCCATGAATGTTTTTGGGGGGGTTTTCTTTGTTTGCTTTTTCCAGATGTTTCGCTTTTCCAGAACATCAGTCTACATAAGGAAATGATAAGTAATTTTCATGAAGGTGCTAGCTCGCATTTGCAGAATTTAGGCTCCTATATATTTGACACATGCACAAAATTTTGGTACACCAAGTATATGTACAAGTGTATGTAGAGCCTGTTGGGGCAAACTGACGCTGGCCAGCCTTATGAGCTATGCGAATCCAATGCCCCTGGATTGCAACGCATTGTAATCGGAGTGAGTTGTGAAAATAAAAGAGGACAAGGAGGGCTCCCTCAGTGAGCAGGCTGTGCTGAGACTGTGTGTCTAGTGTCCTGGTAATATTACCCCTGACCCAAGACTTCTCTCCAATGTCAAGTATACTGTGTACTTTTATGCAGGGCTCTACGGGAACACATACTGTATAGGCCTACCGGTAAGAGTGCAGCGTGATGGGGTCATTCTTCGTACAGTGTTTATGGTGTAAAGTGAGGCAGGGTGTTACTGAGACCATTTATACATGGATGTAGCATCTAATAGCGAAGTCAGATTCTGTTCAATGCATATCTTTGTGTATGCTTTTGTGTGTGACCTCATTTTTTTTTTCTTGGGGGGAGAGGAAAGCATGAGTTATAAAGCTTCATTTGGCATTTTCTTGTAGCCCAAATCGGCTTTGTAATGTGGTCATTGACTTCCATGTTTGATTTGGTTGACTGCTTCCTATTGATCTACCTGAGGTTTTAGGGCCTATCTAATGGGAATGTGATTTATTGTCAACTCGGTGATAAGAAGTTTAGTTTTGTTGCGTTCTGCAGGGGTTTGGTTTTGTATTGTAGGTGGTTTGTTACCACTGATTGGTGTAACCCAAAGACGGTAACTCAGGACGGTGACATCATTTAGCATAATTTCCCATGCAGCTTTCTGAGAAGTAAAGACTCCAGAAATACACTTGTAATACATATGAAAGTCTTCTTCCAGAGCAGTCGCTCTCCCCCCCCCCCCCCCCCACCATGACACATACAGATTTGGTTTGCATTCAGCACAGCATGATGGATATGAGAGAAATCATGCTTCATTGCATCCTCATTTGGGTATGAGAATCAAAATTGTGATTTTTTTTTTCTTCAAATTGCTATTTTGTCACCATTTTTGTTTTGTTTAGGCCTATATTTTCTTGATGGGCAGCCCCCCCCCCCCCCCAACTCAAAATTATGATATCACCCTCTTAGTAATACTGATTACAGTCTCTGAAGATGCACACATACAATGTACACACACACACACACACACACACAAATATAGTAATGGTATGATTGATGATTGTGATCGCTGGCCAGTAGACTGATAATTGACATGGTGGAGAGGTGTGTTGTGTGCTTTAGAGGGTTATCAAGGGGGGGGGGGGGAGGGGAGGGGTGGTTTCCATGGTAGACTTGGGGGGGGGGGGGGGGAGAGTAGAAAGACTGAAGCATAGCTACCATTCTCTGTTGCCCGTCAAAATACAATATAATGTCCATTGGGAAGTGTGTAATGAATAATGGCCATCATGCACGCATTATTTGTCATGCGATGGGAAGAATGTGCAGTGTGTGTGTGTGTTTGTGTGTGTGTGTGTGAGTGTGCCTGCCCTTTTTTGCTGCTGTTCCCAGGCTTAGCATGAATGTGCATGGCATTATGTGCAATGTGAGCCCTCTTTCTCACCCATCAAGCCCACATGAAGGACCCCATCTTTCACTTCAGTGCGGTCTCATTCAGCCCCAGCTCCCAAGATCCAGGCTGCACATTATTTATGAGGTCGAACCAAAGGTCGCAGTAGGTCTCATGTCCTAGGCCAAACTTGAAGTTGAATGGTGTGTGTGTATGTGGGGGGGGGGGGGGGAGCTGGGTTAGGAAAGCAGGGTTATTCCCGTTAGTTTGACTTCCTACGTATTTCAGAGACCCCTCCCCCTCCCTACCCTGTTTCCCAAAGTTACACCTAAGTCTGCAGTGGTCTATGGCAATAGCATTCCGCCCTCTGGAATGCCGTTCTATGCAGTTTCAATGTTCCAGGTATGCACGCACTTTGGAGTCCAGTTTTTATGATCCACAAAGTCAAACGTGTCTGGATTGAAGACGACTAGCCATTGCTGTGTGCGGGAAGAATTAGTATTGAAATTAGACTCTAACTTACAGTGTCAATGTTTTTCCTGAAGAAATGTGCATACATGTGTATGTGCGCAAGCATTGTTTTATACATGGGGTATGTTGCATGTGCACATCTCAACACCATGTTTGGGTGCCAGCCATTTAGAAACTCTTTTTCCCATATTCACAAAGGTGGTTTAAATTTAGTCCATGACTTATGCAAATTTCTTGTGCATACATATGAATGTGCGTGACAGATTGTGCACACCAACAGACATCTAAAAATAACGGTGCATTGATACTCTCATGTGTAAGGTATGTCATTTCCTTACCTATTTTTAGTCCGTGGCCTAAACTTAGACCATGGTTTTCACTTCAAAATCATCTTCTTAGTTAAATATTAGCCTTGATGTGCAAACGATAAATAATTTAAACATAGATAAGATACAGAATACATTAACCTGTGAACCCAATCAAAACCAATCCATACTCCAATTCTAACAAACAGAAGTGTCTGGGGGCAATCAAATAATAAAGAGTATCTGATGCTTGTGCATATAAAATATAAATCATTCTTTTTTCATCAGTTTCCATCCAAATGCAGAAAGAGAAGATTTGTGACAGTTTGGTTTGTACTCAGACAATTGAATGGAAAAGGGGGGCATTCAGTTTGTTGTGTGTGCCAAGTACAGCTGAAAATAAACTAGGGCACACTCTATTTCCTGGAAATTATTGAGAAATTTGATGACATCTGTCTGTCAGTTAGTGGATGACCTCACTCTGTTCTGTATCCTATCTTCCAAACTCTGTGATATGACCCTCCATCAACAGTTTGCTTAAAATGTGCCCTATTACCCTTTTTGGAGCTTCAATAAAACGGTTACAGCTCGTTATTCCGAAGGTTCGTTATTCCAAAGGCTCTTTATTCCTAAGATTCGTTATTCCGAAGGTTCATTGTTCCGAATTTCATTTTCGGATTAACCAATCTTCGGAATAATGTTACAGCTCGTTATTTCGAAGGTTCGTTATTCCGAAGGCTCTTTATTCCTAAGATTCGTTATTCAGAAGGTTCATTGTTCCGAATTTCATTTTCGGATTAACCAACCTTCGGAATAACGAACCTTCGGAATAACAACACAAATTTTCGGATTAACGAACCCTTTTTTCATTTTCGGATTAACGAACCTGTAGGTATAGGGATTTTGCGTGTTTCGGATTAACGACCCTTCGGAATAACGAACCTTCGGAATAGCGAACCTTCGGAATAACGAACAGCACCCCAGTAAAACATTGCACTTCATTCTCGTTTAAAAATCAATTTCAGCAACAGCTACATCCTGTTTTTACTTCTGTGGGCAGAGGTACTGGCAGACTATTTGATAAAGATATTTATAGCCATGGTTCCTATATTTGTGTTTTGCAATAAAGTTCTTTTTTATGAAAACCATCACACTATCACCATGCACAAAAGTCCTGTGAATGTGGTTGGCTAATGGAAACGCCACATGACATCAGGGCAACCCTAAACTGTGAGAAATGTTGTGCCACTGCCGCTACTGCTGCCGCCGCCGGTGAGAACAGGTCCGTCCCTCAGAAAGTCCAAATCAATCTGGGGTGCGCTGTCATAAATGCAATTACCTCCCTCGTGACCTGAGACGACCCCAGTCGAAATTAAGCAATTGCTACCACTGCCACTGGAGCTGGCACCAGCCATGTGCATTTGGATGAAAGAGTTGTGGTATGGTGTCCATTACATTGTTATCCCATCTTAAAACTGGTTTAAGAACCTGATGAATATTTCCCACTCTTGGGGGGGGGGGGGAACTGAATGGATTTTCCACTCACACCGACAAAAAAAAAAATCCCTTATTTATCATTTTGTTCTCAAATTTAGAGTTTTTCTTCATGATGTCTTCATACCAAAAATCGTATCTTTTTTTCACTTCTGACCAAAGGTCAATTGTATGATTAATGTTGTAAAATGAATACAATAAAGCTTTCTGTGGCTAATAGTTGTGTGATCATCATGTTTGTAAGTTGTTGTTTTTTCAGTTTGATGAGTAGCAAATTTTCAATCATCAGCTATCAGACACATGTGGATAGAGTTGGTTGCTAGATACATTTGATTGTTGGACTATACAATTCTTCCTGTTCAGAAACATTGACTTTACTAGGTGATTTATAAGTATGGTATGATGATGGCCCGTTTCCTTCACATACCAGGTAAAAATTCTTAGAATTTCTAAAGCAGCTCCAGGTAGACTGCCCTCCATTGATTAAAGTTTTTCTTCTTCTTGTTTTTTCATCCATACAGTCTTCCACTGGAGCCACGCCCAAACATCAGAACGCAAGAAATCAACTCAAGCCACATCGTCGCCCAGACTTGCATCTTTCCTCCTATCACCATGGCAACAGCTAAAGGCCACCACTTCCCTAGCTTTCTGAGGGTGTCCTCCCGTTCCTCTTCACTCGCTGCCGGGTCCATCCATCCATCCATCCAGCCATCCATCCATCTCTTTGTTCATCCATCCATTCATCCATCGATTCATCCAACAACTTTGGGGTCCTCTTCGTGTGAGACTCGCTCTGGAGCATCATGTGTGTCGCGGGTAGAATTTCCTGCTCGTTGGAAGGAGGAGGTGGGGGGGGGGGGGAGGGATAAGGGATCCCAGACGGCGCGGTCGCACCCTTGGAATGAAATGTCACGGGTCGTTGCGCACCTGAGCGGAGTGCAGGCGAGACGATGCGACACCTTTCTGTTAATCATGCCAAATTTGTCACGTGCGGGGAGAGGAAGAGGACGAGAAGATGTAGTAACATTTGTCGTGCGATTGGCTTACACGGTAACAAGCCTTAGGGAGGGCTCAGTGGGTGTGTGAACTTTTTAAAACTCTTCACTTTTTATTTTGTGTGTAAACTATAACAGAAGATATTTAACCTAGATATTCGCGGAAGAGACACTCTTTTGAAATGACTCGTCTCTGACATTTTGTTTGTTTTTTGTTTGTATGTCTCTTTATTCTTTCAACAAAACAGTGTAGTTTTCATTCTGACTGACGAAAAAAGGCTCATCTCCTTTTCACTGACGACAATCCGTGTTACGTGTAAATAGGACTCGGCATATTGGCACACTTGTACATGTAAGATATGGATAGGAATTTAACTTATTTTTCTACCTGTACAAAGTTCCCCGTGCGATATAGCCGGACATGTGTCTCGAGAATTCAGCCGAGCATGCAGGAAAAAGCAAAAAATGGTATGGTAGTTGCATGCAATGTTTTTCGACAGTCTATTTTTTTTTCTTTCTTTCTTTAAGTCAGTCAGTCAGTCAGTCAGACTGATGCAATATGAATGCAGAATTCGAGAAGGATTACGACCAACATCGGAGCATGAGGAAGAGCATTAATCAAGTGATGCCGATGGAACAAGATTACCTAAGAGCTGGCGAGCTGTGGTGTCTATGCTGCTGAATTTTGCTCTTTCCAATCATGCATGGATATGACAAAACAGAGGCCACTCCACTTCCAGCAACACAAGCTCAATGGTGTATTTTTGTAACCCTTCTTTGATGCCAACCCCCCCCCCCCCCCAAAAAAAAAAAAAACTTGCATGGTCTGCAGTGGCAGTAAAGCTGAATGTAGCGACAATGCTCGCGGTGCAAAGAAACGGTTGCCATGTGTGGAAGGCATACGCATCAGTTACGTATGCATACCATGTATTGTGCAATGTGCACTCGTGTATGTTATGTGCCGTTACCCATTCTGAATTGCTGCAGGCATAGTTTCCTGTTATGTCTTCATCCCACACATTCTATTGCCCACTTTTTTTCTTAATACATCTGTTCTTTTTACTCCTTTTTTTGTGTGTAATGTCAGCGTCTGCATTTTTAAAATTCTTCCCTTGTTCTCTCTTTGTCTCATTTGTAAGAAGTGGAATATTGTCAATTCACAAGTAATTTGAATCAAAACAATTGTGTAGGTTGTAGCCCGCATTTGCCAAGTATTCAGTTCGAAACGGCAACCAAACGTAGGAACCCTGCTGTCATAATGTCGCATTGTGCTCAATAACCCCCCCCCCCCACCCTATGGAAAATGCTGTGAGCATTGGGGGGGGGGGGTGGAGTGAGCAACATGAGCTCATTGTCATAATTAATGCCTCACTTGAAGGCAGAGCATATTATGTGTGTCGTCTAGAAATGGACACATTATACGAAGCCAACTTAACGGCCATGAAGGAAGTGTAACTGAAGCCGCCTCTCTTGGGCCAAGTATGTAGTCTTGAGTCATGTCGCACAGATTATTGACAACCTTTTCAAATGCAAGTTTGACCACAGAACTCCACACATATCATTTGTATTGAAATAGTCATGCAGTTGTATTCTTAGCAGTTTGATTACCATTCTCTGACCCTTTGCTGTTTAATAGTAATGCCATGGCCACCTTCAGGTTTGGCAGTGGTCAGTTTTCAAGGTCACCGTGGCTGAAATGAAACTAATTATCTCCATCCTTTGTCCATAACTAATTCGCTGATTATCATATCATGTTCCACTTAATATCCGGTCGTGTAAAGGGAAGTTAGCTGAAATCGCACCTCATTTTTCACGTCACAAGATGTCGTACTGCATGTATGGCAAAATCTCTTGGGTTGATGGTACAATAGCGTATTATGCTCAGTGTCAAAAGTGGCAGACTGTTTGTTTGACGGAGAATGTTCCTTGAGGGCTGAATTTGACTTTTACGTTAATAGTTCTGGTTCATCATGGGGATCAGAAAGTATGAGAGTCTACTGCAAATGGCCGTCATGCCTGAAGTTTGATGTCATATCTAGTCCCCCACATGAGTTGTCGTTCCAAGATCCAATACGGCTTTTGGAAAGATTTTTTTTTTTTTTTCAGAGATATTGATGGGTTTTATTTTTTGATAGTCCTTCCACAAATTGTCACAAAATCTCCATCATATCGGAACAGCATCCAAATAAACTGGCGAATCATTTCAACATGCTATAGATACAGCTGTAACTATCTGGGCAGAATATTACCAACAAGGATATCGATACATGGGACCAGTTTGTATGTTTGTTTGTTTGTTTTTTTTTTCATTCTTGAATAACAATCATTCTGGGTGCAGTGGTTTTTCAAAAGTTTATCGACCCACCTGACAGGTATGTACAATGATGATACGATTTCATTATTACCATAAATGCGAAATTAAAACAGATTTTCCCTCTTTTTTGCCATTTGGATTTTTTACAATGTTTCCCGAGAACCATGCACAGTCTCTAAGGCCAAACAAGTTAAGAGAACATTTTCTGTCTGAAATGATTAAAGCTATTCATTTGTCAATGTCTTTTCCATGTGGTGACTGCTAGCAACATAATGGTTTTCCTTGCATGTTTGTATGTGTGTCTGTCTGTTTTTTTTTTCCAAATGAGGGCTACCACGGTAGTTTTTTCATGCATGTTTGTATGTCATTCTGTCTGTTTTTTCTGTATTAAGGCTACCACCATATTTTGCTACAGACAGAGAGCATTGTTTGACTGGTCATAACTATGCATGCCCTGTAATCTGTGGAGAGAAAATTTTGGGGTAATATTTTTGCTCCTTATAATGCTTAACCACCTTGTCTTTTTAAAGAAATATGCCTTTCTCATTTTTTTCTTGTGTTTTATCATAAATGAGTGTAAATTGCCAGTGATCATCCCGGTTTTCCTGCCGGCAAAATTGTTATGATTGTTGGCAAGACACGATGCAAGGACATAATGTCCACGCGTGCTGTATGGCAGGAGATGTAGCAATGAAAACTGAGGTCTGTGGACTCTGATATGTTTTTAAGGTACTTAATATGCTTTTAACATCATGCACACATATTATGAAGCAATATAATTTGTAGAATTTGCTGATTATTGTTGTGGATTTTTTTTTTTTGGAAGAAGAAGAAGTTGCTTCTTTTCTGTTCAGCTGTCAGGGATTGTGATACATGTAATCCTAAGACTATATTATTCATTGTTGTGTTGCCACATCTTTTTTTTTAAATGATTTTATAGTATTTACCAGTGTACATTTACAAATGCAACCTGTACTTTTCTATGTGATGACAAGACTGTTTTTACTTCAACACAGTGGTCTTTTCAGTTGCTGTAGCCTTTTATTTTCTTTTGGTAAACGAGGAAGGAGAATGTGCTTCCCTTCCGACTCCTAATCCATTTGTGTAATAAGCCATGTCGGGACAGCAAAAGGCACATCCTGAGCATAATTAATGTTTTTGGAAATTTGGAAACTTTTTAAACCACACATTGCAGGGTTTGTCTGCTGTGTATTTTTATGTACCAAAGGCAATTTCTTAGCAGAGGCATTTCTTTCCAAATTTTTTTTCCACTTTTTATTGATTTATTTTCTTTTTAATGTAATGTGTGTGAGAAGTACATGTATACTTGTGGCAGAAAGTGTCCTCTGGTTTCCGATGTTTTATTGAATTTATTTTGCTGCAATTCAGACATGTCTTCAACTTTAGAATTTCCTTGTGATTTTTTTCTTCTCCCCTCTTATCATGCCTGTAATTTTTATGTATGTATGTTTTTTTTAAGATATGTATATTGTAAGTAGTCCAGAAAATAATGATTGTTATGATGCATGACTTGGATTTTCATGATGAACTGTGGGTACAGCTCATGTTTTTAGTTTCAGAATTCTGTCTTCATTGCAGGTTTTTGTGCACTTTGCAATGAAATGATATTACTTGTAAATGAGTTCTTACCAGATAGTGAGAAGTGTTTGTAGAAACAGAAGGAAAAAACATCTTGTGAGCCAAATGAAAGATTACACAGCCACTCTCCAAATACAACTCTTTGTCGAATTTTTTACATCTCCTCCAAGAAAGGGGAAAAAATGCTGCTTCTGTTTTTTTCGTGAGTGTATGTAATGTAACCAAATTTCCACTTCTTGACGAAAAAGTAAATACTCGTCATGGATACAGAAATGTGGCACATTAAGTCAAGACACATTGCGAGTAAGATTTCTTGGAGTGTCAGTACAACTCCAGGCAATGTGTAATTAATGTGCATGATCTCGCAATGACACTCGCCCATTTTTTGTTTTGTTTTTTGTTCTTGAGAAATATGAAATAGTGGCTGAACTGGCATTACCGAAAGTACATATTAGTGTATTGTTGTAGTTGTGTTTGTTCATTTTCCCGTGGCCCAAAGGCAAGCACTCGCCTAAATATGTGACATTATAGCGGTAGATTGGAATCAACTTGTCATAACATATTATGGCATGCTTTATCTCTGCTTTCATGCTTTTTGTGTTTGTTATTGTCTCGTGTTGTGTTAATATTAGCTTGAATGTGGAAACTCGCATTTAAATGTAAGGGGGGGGGGGTTCTGGCTTATTGCAGTGTACATTTATATTTCCCCTTTGAATGAAATTGACCTGAGATGTGGTGCTAGAATCTTTATGGTCACATGTCGATGATGATGATGAAGATGTTACCATGGAGATTGGTCTTGTTTCCAGCCTCCTGATGTAAAATGTCATTGCAAACATTTCTCTATTTCTGTATTCTTGTCTAGATTGTTGTTTTCTCCACAGGCAGTAATGGCTGATAGCAGGAAATGCTTACAGATGTGTGAATAAGGTCAATTCAAAGCAAAAGGGGTACAGCCTAGTTCTACTCTTCTTCTTTTTTCTTTTTTTAAACAAAAGTAGATAAAATCTGTGACAAAGAAAAAGGGGAGTTTCAACAATCTATGCAAGAAGCTATAGTGGTATTTTATCTGCCTGAAGGTTATGCATTGTCAGCAAGTAATGTAAGTTTGCATACAATGTAGGTCTGTTTGTATACACCATGTCCTCTTAATGTTTCTGTCATTGCTGAAAATGCCATATTTGTTACCGTTTCTGCTTTTATGAGAACTGCATTTTTGTTTGTTGTGTTTTCTTTTTTTTTAAGAGTTGATGATGATGATGTCGTGGAAAGAGCAGAGATGGAGCAAAAGAAAAAAAAAATAGTTGACCTGAAATGTTACAAACACTGTACATGCCTTATCTAGATTGTATAAAATATGTATGTAAACTCACATGGACAGAATGCACCCATTTATGTCTGCACAATGCCAGTTGTCCTGGTTATCCTTCAATGTGTTGATAATACTATAAAAGAAGTGTTTTGTATGCCAAATATGAGGGCACAGAAACTCTTGCAGGGGTTGTAGACAGCAGCCTTCTCTGGCTCGTGAATACAGAGAGGGTATGTTGTAACTTGTAAGCAAAGCACATTATTTTCATCAAACGGGTTTGTAGGAGCTTCTCAAGAGTAGAGAGCCTGGCATGTAGTGCGTCCTGATCGTTACAGACTAACAGAATACCATGACTCTTGGTACATACAATAGCATGTCTACATTAATTGACAGAGTAGATGTAAAAGATCACATCATTTTGTGCTGTTCATGTAACTTTACAATTACAGTGCACTCCCGTTACAACGAACACGGTTATAACGAAATTTCGTTATAACGAAGTAAATCTTCTGGTCCCAAAATTATCACCACTAAAGTCTATGGTACAAAATTCGCTTATAACGAACACGGTTATAGCGAAATTTCCGTTATAACGAAGTCTTTTCCGAGCGCCACAGACAAAGAAAAACAAAAGAAATGTGCTCCGTTATAACGAAATGCGAATTGCTTTCAAAAATACGTAGCGGAACAAGCATTTAGCGTCTCTGCATGAGCGAACGCTTCACACGACTGTGTGTTCGGTCCTTGTGTCACGCACAGTTTCTGAGGGGAACTTGCGTTTATTATTGTAATACAGTTGTCCCATCACATTTCACATAGCTTTCCAGTGTATGATGAGTATTCAGCAAACAGAATATGATATATGTACGTGGTTTATCAATTATTCCTTGTTTTCGTTATGTATTGTATTTGTTCGGTTATAACGAAATTTCGTTATAACGAAAGAAAACTGCCGGTCCCGAGCATTTCGTTATAACGGGAGTGCACTGTAATAGGTAGGTAACGATTCCTTTTGGAATATGTCCTGAGTAATATACAAACTATAACAAGAGTCTTATTCAGAACTCTCGTACCATATTTTGCATTGGTTTTACGTTTATACCTCCTTTTTTTCTTTTTTACTTGTATTACTTTAAGAATATTATACAGTGAGGAAGAAGTGAATCGTGAGGAAGATTCAGTTGTAATGAATTTCATTTGGAACTTGTTAATTCTGTAATGCAACCTGGAATCTTGATGATGCTGTTTTGATGAAGTATTCTGCTGCAGCACTGTTTTTGGCTGCAGTAAATGTGATCATTGAGTCTTCAATGTCTTCAAGCGCATTGCATGTTTTATACACCTTTAACCCTGGCGCTTAAATATCCTTCCATTTTTAGAGGTATTGAAATGAGATTTGCTGAATGTGTTAAACGATTATGACTCTAGTTTGACATTCCGACACTCAGCACAAAGTCGAGCTAATTAATCCATGTCGGTGTCTGTAGACCTTGCAGTAAACAACCAGAGTCTAAGGCAACAAGATGTGTTTGTGACCTGTGCAAGAGGGGGATGCAAAATCGAAATGAGAAAAAAAAAGAGAGAAAAGAATATCAACTCGACAGACTCGGTATGCATCTCCAATTTGGGTATTTTCACTGCACATTGTCAGTTAAGTAGCGAAAGCTCTTTATGCTTTCTCAGCTGTTTGTAGTGTTAATGCCCTTTTGTCGCTCAATGAAATATTGAATTGAATTTAATATGAATTCACAAGTTATATTTTCATTGGTTGTTCAAATCCGACCAAGCTGCAGGGAAGTGATCAAATGTGGGATTTAAGAGGTTAAGCACAACTATAGCGGTGACCAAATAGCCATCTGCTATTATTGCTCGAGTCCGATGTCGTTAACTCATTAGTGTCCAAATGTGGTATGATGCCAGTGGCACTGAAACTCACAAATGTTGTAACTTGCATTACACTTAAAGTCAAATATATCTCCTGGTTATTTGTAATAAAAAAAAAAGAAAATGAGAATCATATTGAACATGAAAATTTGCCTTTCTTATGTGCTTTCTTTCATTCTTTTTGTCCAATTCTGTCAGTTGTTGCCCACCCATCTTGGACGAGACTCATACCATTATTACAGTGTATAAGTTGTTTGCCCTGAGCAGTGCGATCTCGATGTATTGCAAGGCTGACATCCTTATACTGTATGTTAGAAATGGGCAGATAGTGGGATGCCCCTTGACTGTATTTCTACTTCACACCTCAGACAGACACTCAACCTTGTTATTCGTGCTGCCACCTTGTTCAGTGTGAACTTGTCGTAGGTGCCAGGGGGCACGGAAAAGAAGAACATTTGGGTTGCCAGTCGGTTGGATTTTCGTGTGGGGGGGGGGGGGACGGACATTCTTCAGGATGTAGGCAAGATCACTGGGATACAAATTTACTAAAAAATAGAATCAACTGGGATACAAATTTACTAGAAAATAGAATCAAATAAAGTATGCAACCCTTCTGAGAAGAAATCAACAAGTTGTCGTGAAAATCGAATTGGGATGTTGGCCAATTTTCCTTTCCTTTGTCGGCTTTGCCGACTCTTGTAGTGAGAACTGTAAGAGTGCAGTTGACCAGATATGCGGATTTCTCTGTATAATAGTGCCAAAAATACTTTGTAAGCTGTTATTTTCACGTACAGGCATTTTCGCCAATGTCGTGGACATTTTCGCAAGATATTTTTTTTTTCGCGAATTAACACGAGGCTGTCGCAAGTGCACTATTAAGTGCAAATGCATGAATAACTTAATGGGAAGGTTGCATCTCAATGTTGAGGATTTTATGTTTGAAAAAAAAGAAGGAAATATAGGAAAGATTTTTGTACAGTTCAGCTGGGGACTCATGAGAGGGTGATATAATCACCTCATCCAACTTGTGTTTGTGACTTCTATCTCTTGCAACAAGTGTTTGCGACTTCTATCTCTAATTTTTGTAAAAGCACAGAAATTTTTTAATTCCCCAACTTTTTTTTACTTGACGTTCATTTTTTGATGAACCCTCTTCCACTCGGTTTGTCTGATCCTGCTCAATTAGAATTAAAGCTCACATTAAGAGAGAGCAGAATTGCAGTCTAAGCCTTTAATGTGTAAGTGGTGCTGTTGCACAAATCCCGATGTGAAAGATATGGCCATTACAATACCCCGCCTTGATTGATCATATTGCCTTGCCGTGTTTGTCTCTTTTTCTTTCTCTTTCAGTCAGTTTGAAGAAAGGATTTACTTGCTGCTTCCAACCTTTATTATTCAAGCATTTGACTGAATCTGATTCTCAAGGAAGTTCACAGTCTGGGATTTATTCAAAGGAGTAGAAAATTGATTTATTTCAGCTCGTCATGCACAGTGTTGATGATAGTCGGATTTTGTGGATATAATCCTTACGACACAGCGACTTTGAATATGCCACCGACACCTTCTGCAACGAACTCAGTAATGGTGTTCACAGAGTTAAATTTGTCCCTTGTTAAAATTGCCTGCATCTTGCCAGCGAGTCTTGCGGAGTTCAAGAAAGTTGTCCTCCTTTCTGATAGCATTTCCACCATTTCTGGGATGGTTTGCTTTTGTAACC